>NW_027642527.1:0-22797 GCF_032717465.1 Coenobita brevimanus | reverse complement strand
TGTTGTGTGGATGTGGATGTGACTGAAAGCGTTAGGAGAAATACACTGACGTGATTTGGCAAGTGTGGAGAGGTTTTGGAGAGCGAGAAACTAACGAGGGGAATGTATGTGTGTGAGGATTGGAGGGGGGACAGGGAGGCGGAGGTCGAGGATGAGGCAGGAGAGGATTGAGTGGAGGGATATGTGAGAAAGGGAGTGTGAGCTGGGGGGAGAGCAGTGAAATGGGAGGGGGGACATGGCGACATGGAGACGGATTTGTTTGTGGCCTTACCCCTTATGGGATTGGGGAGTCTGGCAATAGATAGACAGCTATCGTAGGACTCTTCTCTTTAATGTTGAGGATGAGCAATTTTGCGAAAACTACATCTCGAATGATTAGCAATAATTTCGTAATTAAAGAGGTCGAGATATTAATTTTGTGTGTACCAACTCTTACATACCTTAAAATTTGACTTATTTTTCTTCGATAATGTATTCCATCGAAAATCATCGCTCGCCATAGCGCCATAACCACCACCTATACCCATCAATACAAAGTGCGCATACGCGGATGCTGAACCCTATCTCTGATCTGGGACGACTGCCGAGCCAGGAAGCTATTATATTGTGTTTAACACCTTAACTACGCCTGCTGTTCTCTGATTTATACTAATTCTAGTGGTGGCAAGATTGCTAAACCAAATAGGTCATCACATCACCGCAGTATTTTCCTGCACCATTGCTCTATCGAGCCTTAAACTGCTATTCAGGATCGCTGTTAGTAACAGCAGTGATGGATGTGTCACACCGCACTTCACTACCATGACCTTCTTTGTATTTTTAATCGCACCTGCCATCAGATTCGATTTTATGCTCAAAATCACGGAAGCATTTCGTTATGAAAGGGTAAATGATGGCTGTATCTAACTCTGTCCAGCTGAAAAAGCCCCTCCAAACTTACATAAAATGACTTTCCAGTGATATAAACTGTTTATGTATAAGACGTCACTGTATTGGAGGAGTTAAACTCCTCAGTACTAGGAGAGATCATGAAGCTGCTTCCCCAAAACCCTATTCAGAAACAGACTAAGCAGAACAAAAAGAAAAAAAAAATGAATGGAATAGATAAGCAAAAGATAATCTACGTGTAACCCAGAATATGCCTGTATCTGCATGGTGAGTGGACCCTGACTGAACCGGGATGGAAAAATTATCTTCCTCAGCCTTTGCTCAGCTCATGGCCTTAGCTCGTAGCTTGTGGCCTTAGTTCGTCTTCACCTGATCTTATCAGTATTTTTTTTTTTCAGTTACCCCTTCAAAACAAAAACGTTTTTGCATTTTGTTCTTGGTACCTCTTAGTGAAGGGAAGACCTTTCAACGACTTGCTTAAGAACGCTTCACCAACCCCTTCACTAGCCTACAGAAGGATTGTCTAAAGCTATATAATAGCCTAGACACAGGATAATAACTGAAAAAGACGTCCTGTGGTTGAAGGGGTATTCTGTCCATGTTATCCCAAGCTATACCTTGAGATCTTAGAGCACAATGATGGCTGACTTTTTGGTGTTCTATTCTTGGTATCAACAAGTTTCATTCACTTTAGGGGAAACCTCTCGTAGTAAAGGAGTTAACTCATACTGGTGAGTAAAATCATCTAGTCTTATTCAGCGCTCAATAGATAATGGTTAGGCGTGGTTTTAAGGGTTAATGGAGTGCCTTTTAACTCCTTTATCTTGGGAGGTACTTTTCATTCTTTGTTATATTTTCTGGTAATATGAGGAATATGTATGTCGTCATAGTACTGAAGAAGTAAACATTTCCCCGTAACTCATTTTATGGTTTTGTATTATGGAAACATTAGATTACAAACACGGTAGTAATAACATACCAGCTGCATAAATATTCTGGTAAGGAAGAGATTCTGGAAGTCTTCGTAAACCTTGCATAAAATAACTTTTTTACCCCATGTTCTGGTGGGCGTAGGAGATTTTAGTTCTGTTTCTTTAGCGAATTATTTTGCAAAAGTACACTTTAATTGTACTTGCTTGTATGTTGTTTATATGCTTTTTATATGCACTGATGGTGGTGGTGTTGACGTTGTCCATGTCAACATATAGTGAACTGTGTAGAAAATATACAAAAGAATGTTTGTGTACCTTTCGTAGAAATAAGCTCGTAAGAAGTTGGTGCTAGACAAGCCTCTTAAGCCCACAATAGTATGGCCATTTTTACTTACCTACATTACCCAGTGATATGCATGGGAGTATTGACGTGCCTGTTGCATAAAAATAACTGGTTTGAAGACAACCTGAATCTGTCCTAATACTCCCCTTTGTACTGTGCTGTTCTTGATGTGCCTACAGATATCTTCTTCATTGGGTTAATGTGTTTACTCTCTCGCCTTCCATGCACTACCCTTCCCTGTAACATAGAGTAGCTGCGCCCTTTGACTGTAACTGCGCCATCCAGCCTGACCGTATCCCAGCCCCCTTGACTTTTACTGCGCCATCACCACTGCAGCTGCGGGTATAAAGCTTGTTTCAGCTGTGGCTTCCTGGGTGGAGGCAAGAGGGTCGGGTATAAGAGGGTTGGCACACCTGTGGCTTAGGAGGCAGGTGAGGTTAACTTGTGCATCTCACCTATGGGTGGGAGAAGGACGTATTGGTAAATTAACTATTTTGCTGTATTGGCTGAGCATCAAAGTACACCACCACCACCACCACAACAACAGCAACAACAGTCTTATGAGGCAGTTGTACACGTATGACCTTATAATTATGTAAAAATGAATCCTAAGTATCCGTTCTTCAGACTGATAACCTACATCATTAGCTTTATTTTCATAGACAAAGTTAACACACGCTTGTGTGACTCTGCTGAATAAAAAGGTATGTTGCTTGATGAAAAACAAATACTAGCCTTGTGCCGACCATGTAATGGTTAATGGTGGCAGTGTTCTCCTAATTAACACCCCCATTTCTTGAGCTGTTGCCATAATGAGAGAGTTATGGTAGCGAAATCCCTACCCTTGTCTCATACTTTTTCTAGTAGTTTTTGTTTATTGGTTTGCCGTGGCTCAGTGGGTTAGAGCGCTCCGTTCTGACCGAAGGGTCGGAGGATCGAATCCACCCAAGGGTCATTGGTAGACATCAGGAAGGGCATCCGGTCACAAAATGCTACACGCTCCAATCCAAAAGTCCTCTACCCAGGGGCAACGCCATAGCCCTTATCCAAAAAAGGGGTGCCTGGCGTAAAACTCACGTAAACGTTGCCGTATGATTTTCATACCCATACTGTTTGTTTTCATACATATTTACTCATCAAAGTGTTCATCGTATTATCATCAGCTGCCTGTGTTGTGATACATTATTTATACTGTCTTAGATAATTTGCAAACCTCCACACAATCCAATATCTTTTTCTCTTGCCTAAGGATGCTTCGTATCTTCACTTCCTTACCAGTTTATTTCTGCACACGGCACGAGCAAGGTGTCTTGTATGTTACTTGTGAAAATCACGGTGTGTTGATATTAACATTATCCATCACTGCCAAGTAGCAAAAACAGGCAGTAACAGATTAACGTAAAAAAAATATATATATATATTGATTTGCAACGTGTAAAATGTGCAGCGCTAACGAATTTCATGAACACTCGGGAATCTCTCTCTCTCTCTCTCTTTCTCTCTCTCTCTCTCTCTCTCTCTCTCTCCTCAGCGAGGGTAAAGTTTCCTTGACGTATTTGGGAGGATTTAATATTTTATAACCACAAGAGTTTTCGGAAATGGTGGAGGACGAAGAGGGGGAGGAGGGGAAGGAAGTGGAAGAGGAGGAGAAGGAGGAAGTGGAGGAGGAGCAGGAAGAGGAAGAGGAGGAGCTGGTTTAGGAAGCACACAAAAGAATGCCACAAGCGCACGGAAAAGGATGAGGGAAAGGAAGGGAGCTGACCCAGAGGATCGCAATAGGAGGTAAAGGGGAAGGAAGGATGCCATACACGGAGGAGGAGGAGGAGGAATGCTTTGAGTGAAGGAAGAAGAGTGGAAGAAAAATGAAAGTTATGAGCTGATGAATGAGAGAAAGAGAGACTGTAAAGAAGTTTGGAACATGCAAGGGAAATCCAGCGAGGGGAGAGGAATTCTAGGAAGGAGGAAGACACACACACACACACACACACACACACACACACACACACACACACACACACACACACACACACACACACACACACACACACACACACACACACACACACACACACACACACACACACACACACACACACACACACACACACATACACACACACACACACCAGTCAGTGCTGCTGGGGTATGGCAGGTGTATCGCGTTCAGGCACAGTGGTAGAATATGCGATATCTTAGGTACGTGGCAATTACAGCTTGTGGTGTGGGCGGCAAAAACACAAGCCTGGGCAACATGGACGGCCACACCACTGGAGGGGCACAGGGGAACTTATACCACGGCTGGCGATTATGTCCTGCTTGGTGTGAAATACGTCAGGGAGAGAGAGAGAGAGAGAGAGAATTCCCCCAACACTCCCCATCCCCCACCACCCCCGATCCTTAACCATTCCCCGCTCTTTCCCATGACTCCCATTCATTCTCCTTCACTCCTCATTCATTCCCACCATTCCTTTCTTCACTATTCCTGACCCCATCCTCACCACTCCCTATTCCCTGCGATTCCTTTTCCCATTCCACACCACACCCCATTCCCCACCAGTTCCTCATTCCCCACCAATGTCCATTCCCTTTCCTCACCACTTCCCATTTCCATCACTCCCCGTTCCCACCCACCCCCATTCCCCACCACTCCCCATTAACCACCACTCCCATTCCTCACCACTCTCCATTCTCCACCATTCCATTCCTCACCACTCTCCATTCCCAACCACTCACCATGCCCCACCACTCCTCATTCCTCACCACTCCCCATTCCTCACCACTCCCCATTCCCCCACCACTCCCATTCATCACCACTTTCCATTCTCCACCATTCTATGCCTCACCACTCCTCCATTCTTAACCACTCCCCATTCCCCACCACTCTCCATTCTCCACCATTCCATTCCTCACCACTCTCCATTCTCCACCATTCCATTCCTCACTACTCTCCATTCCCCACCACTCCCCATTCCCCTACCACTCCCATTCATCACCACACTCATTCCCTACCATTTCCCACCAGCTTACCAACTCCTTCCCTGGACTAGCTTGGATCAGTTTTCAGGTCCCGTTTTCATTCGGTCATAATAGTCCAAACCAGTTCATCCAGTCACAGTGGACGATTGGAAGTGAAGAGTATCGATTGGGAATATGCGATTATCGATGCGCTTCAGCACCATGTCCCTTGTAAGAGTACCTGCCGCGTTCTGACTGATTTTTCACCACTGCCCCCTCCCCCTAAGCCCGACCAATATTGGATTTTAGGGGCTCAGACCCTCTGCTTTTTGTGAGAAACAATGGCACTTCAGAGAAAAAGTGCTAACCTGAGCGTAGAAGTGGTCTAAACAGGTGACTCTTTAAACACCTGGTACATCATTCTCTGGAGCCTTGCTGCAGGTGTTGTGTTTTCTATAGTAGCGGTAACTACTGCAAGCCACTCAGAATATGTAGATATTTGTTCATTTGGCACGAATTTACATGTAGTACAAGAATATATTGGTTTTCTTACAATAATATAGGCGATATAAGCATTGTTCAAGTGAACACATCAACATACCGCACCTTCCTTGACAACATTACCTCCTTATCATTTCTGCTCTTTTCTTCCTTTGGCGCCACGTAATCTTCGTCCTCCACATCGTCATCGATTGGGGAATCACTCTCGCCTTGAATTTGCGTACCGTGGTGTGACATGTCTTTACTGACCAGGTCACTGGTAACTGATGAGTTGCCAAGACAATGGCGTCAGCGGGTAGAGGATGGTGTCCCGCATTTTATTTACCAAAAATCACGCTCGAAATTTGAAAAAATATGCAAATGATGGACCTGGCAATTGCAAAACGTATGGATACGTTATCGGGAGTGAGCGTGACAAAACCTTGCAACATATCCATATGTTATTAGGATGTGGCAGGTTAAATCCAAGAGCTGGTTGGGGTTTATTTCTCATATAAGGCCACTCAGGATCATACTGTATATCTTACAATCTTCATCCTAACTATCTAGACTTTATTAATAGCCTAGCTCTGGGTCTTTAACCTCATGATTGGCAATAATAGATGAAACAATAGAAAAGAAGAGTAGAATCTGTAATTTGTTCTTGTGTATCCCGTGTAAGAAGTATTTTACTTTGATTTTCTCATATGTCACAGTAATACCAGTAATGGATGTATTCTTAGCTTCCAGCTCGATGACTTATTGTATTCTTTTAATGCTACCATAAAAAAATTTTTATTCTGTTTAGGGGCAATTTTTTGAAGAATGGAGTTGGATATTGGCAAGCTTTTACCGTCTGCTCAACAAAAAGCCTTTGATGAGATGAATAAAATCGTTTGGAGGTAGCATGAGTAAACTGTTAGAATACATCAGCTGATTCAAGGGGTTAACTACTATATAACAATGACGCGACCCTTGTCATGTGCATCTCCATACGCACCGCATTTCATTAACTGGAAACCCAGACGTGTAAAGGGATTATTGACCGGAACTGTACCTGTGTTGCATGGGGAGATTGGGGTTTTTTATGTGATGCTGGAATAGAGGTAAGAGCACACACACACACACACACACACACACACACACACACACAGGTGCATGCAGTTATATATGATGACGTGATTAAAATTAAGATGATGATGTAGGTTTTGATTGCTAGTGTTATCACTATACTATCCATTTTTGTAATAAATTATAGTGTATACGAAATCAGTCTCAGGAATGATACATGTTTTTAAAGAATGGTTTTTCTTTCCTCCAGGTACGTGGTGTGGTGTTTGTTTCCCAGTGCCAGTTGCTGTGTTGGTGTGATAGTGTTGCAGTGTCTGGCTAAGGTAAGTTTATTGTATATGTTATGTATCTCGATCACTGGATAAAAACACTAGGTAAGTTTCCTTGTTCATCGGACCGCCTGGTGCCAAGTTCTAGAGGCTGTATTTGCACTGATCTCTGATAGTTGACCTTGCTGAGGAGCGTTTTTCTTTCATCAAACAACAGCTTGGGTACCATTTGCCCACCACATGTATTGAAGATGAGCAATTTTATATAATATAGTTTATTGGCAAAAGCAAGGATGTATTGATGCTTTGTCAGCGCAGTTATGTAAGAGTACTGAAGCTAAGAAAAACGAGCGAATATATCCCAGTAAAATGTTGAATTCGCTGACTGTGATACGCACAGGAACAGTGGAGGAGTTTGTGAATGATGCTGAGCTGAGTGAGAGTGGGCTGGTGGGTGAGAGGGTGGGATGAATGAGAGTGAGTGACGAGTGAAAAGGTGGGTGAGTTAGAATGTGTTGGAGAGAGAGAGAGAGAGAGAGAGAGAGAGAGCTGGGGCTGGGCTTTGTCAGTCAGGGTATACAGTACAGTACATCCAAGTGTTCTCACAGCAGTGGAAACGTTAAATCATATTGTTCTAATACACATCTCCATCCCCACCACAGCGACACGTTATATCAGTAATTCTGTCTTCGTGTGTCTTTGTGTTCGTGCTTACCTGTATGATCCCGAGTGGTAACGAGTACAAGGTTACTACTGCCATGTGAGCGAACTGGATATCTAAAAAGGGGGGGGGGGTTGTAATGCCTGAGAAAGTGTTGCATTTTTAATACGTATCTTTTCGTGTAGCGTAATGAATAGTATTTCATAAAATTCATGGTGAAGAGAGAGAGGGAGGGAGGGAGATCAGTATGGTGCAATCCGACAAAAAAATATAAGATGAACAATACGTCATAGATGAAATTATTAATCACCAATCAGTTTATGACATGTCTGCTGGTAGTTATCAGACTAAAAAACTTTTTCAACAAAACGTACACAATTTACCTACGTTTTATAACGAGTCTCTCTCTCTCTCTCTCTCTCTCTCTCTCTCTCTCTCTCTCTCTCTCTCTCTCTCTCTCTCTCTCTCTCTCACACACACACACACACACACACACACTCACACAGTTCCCTGTTACTGTGATTTGTTACGGTAAATTTTCCCTAACTGACCACCAACATCCACAGCATAGGCCAATGCTACGTAGCTGAACGCAGTCAGTACATGGCGGCCACTCATATCTGAAAATATTCTCCTGACCAAAGAAAAAAAAAAGTAGGGTTCTTGGATAATCTTCCTATTTCCTTCACAATGATATGTTTAATAATGAAAATCGTTTGGCTGTGTCTAGAATAAATAAGACATCATGGTATTGATGGGACCAATGGACATCATACGAGAAGCATTTCCTGAGATGAGTAAATTATTCTGGTGGTAACATGACGTCATCACAGTGAAGAGGTGAAGAAAATGTGTGAATAAACAGGGAAAAACTACGATAATGTAAAGGTTCCCAAGCTTGTGAATAATCTCACAAGGCAGTCGGAGGAGTATGTGGGGGGAGGAGTGTGTGAGCAGTGTTGCGTGCAAATCCCCAAACTTATTTTACGATAAGAAGACAGATGCAGTACCATTGCTTTATTTTACCGGTATGTTTTTATGAGAAAAGGTAATGACAAAGATGACGACGACGATGATGATGATGACAGTGATGATTATCTGACAGTGTTCTCAGCGCAGGAGTTAATACTGAATGGTGAATATAATTTTACTGCTTTTCGGGGGAAATGATTTTTTATAAGAATATTAACGACTTTATGATCAAAGGCTTTCCGTCCACTAATTTACTGTGTAGTTCAGTAAAATGTTAATCACGGCTTTAAAGATGAGGTATGAGAAAAAAAGGTTGGTTATAGAGCGAGAAAATATTGTTTGACCCTTTCTGCACGTTGGCGTCTCTTCTGCTTTATAGTTTCTACTACTGGACACTTTTAATAATATTTTGAAGGACCTCTCCCACCAGCAGTTTAATAATATTAACCACACAATCATCATAAGTTTTTGAAGAAGTACAAGTAAAGCATATTTGAGCAAGAATTTATTTGGCCCTTTATCAGAATGATAGTTTTCCTTTTGACGCCTGAAGGCTTTTGTAAAATGACTGAAGTTGACATGGCTTTCATTGCACACAGTTTATTTTATCTGTCTTTGGCCCAGAATATGAATTCAGATGACGTAGTCCTTTGTAGCGCTGACAGAGCAGCTGATTTATGGTTAATTGCTACCTCTTTTATAACTTCAGTTATGTATTGAGAGGGATGTCACGGGGTTTTTAGAATAATAGCTAATATTATTTTAAATAATGTTCAATAATATTGAACAACAGGGACAATAATTGTCTTGCTTAATCAAGCAACGATTACTTTACGCTGACTTGCTTCGCACGATTCTCTAAGAACGAGAATTTATAAACCTTCTCAACAGTACACAGTAGAGACTAATTACTCAATCGCTGTTTATTAGTACTGTTAGCCTCTGGAGAAAGTTACTTCACCCCTGACAATAAATAACTAATACTAATAATAGTATCAGGTTCTTGCTGATGCTTAACTCCTAGGAGGCACAACGGATTTTAAGCTTAATACACAAGACTGGCCTTAGTTATGAATGGCAAACGTTTATGCAAGCTAGGAGCTATAAGAGAAATAGGCTTAACTGCGGAGAAATGAAACAAGAGTTTACATTACATTAAACTCAAAAAAAGAACTGTTAAATTTATTGATTACAAAATAAATTTAACGTTACATTTCAAAATCAAATTAAAGAGATCGCACTCACTCACTCACTCAAAAGCTAAATTCTTATGCCTAGGAAAAACACCTTAACTAAACTCTTAAGACTAGGAAAACGAAAAGAAATACTGGTCAATGAATGCGGTGTATCACCCAAAGAAGGGTGGGAGCGTGGAGGACTGTAGTCTAGTGGAGTCTGGGTTGCTAGCTGACCTCTCTCTACTCTCCACTGCTGGAGCACAGGACCTCTCTCCGTCACAACAAACACTGGACTGAGTAACTCGTGGGGAAAAAGGGGAGCGCTAGGCCGCATTTTTTAACGGTTGAGTGAGCAAAATGCGCCCAAAACAAATCGCTCAGCGGAAGCGCTAATGTCTCACACAAAGACGATCACGTATGACAATGAAAAATTGATTTGACAAAGCTTCCGTCGATGAGCGGTTAACTGAACGATAAACTGGGATTCCACTTGAGTTCACAGTTTCCCACAAAAGCCAATGTCACTAGCCGACTCGTGACATTACGCCCCATCAAAATCAAATTTTTTTCCTTCAGAAAAAGTATTTCAATATGCATACATATAAATCCTAGCTCAGTCACACAAGATTCACACTGTGGTGTGTGTGCTATCCTGCTACAGGAGAAAGTTGCAGTCGCCAGTGAGCGAAAAAAAACTCGTATTTACGTTAATAGAAGCAAGCTTGAGGGAAAAAACTCCGTGACGACGGTGAAAATCCTGTACTCAGGTCAAACTGAGCGAAAAGTCGCTACATTTACACTGACAACTAATTGTTGTGTAGCGTGATGTATGTAATACATGGTGTAGGTGTAACAGTTGTGGTGTAACTGTACCTACGTGTAAAATGACACAGTAAATATTAATAATATGGCGACGATGAAGGCAGAGGAGAAGAGGCAGCAGCGTGTGGCAGACGATCAGCTGGCCTGCACAGCAAAACTGCTACACCCATTGCTGTACCTGCAAAATCAATTGAGGTGGAGCATCAAAAATGTCAATGAGACAAAACTTTATTATGTTACAATTACTCTCTCTGCCTAGCAGTCAGTGCTACGACGTACATTCGAGGTCGCCATTATCCCCCTTAACCTACAGTACTTATATTAATATCGGGGAGCTGAGAATCCTTGTGCAAACTCGGGTCTTCCATAGCCTCGAGTCGCCTCTGCAGAGTTCTCTCTCGAACTTCCCCTTAACCTACAGTACTTATATTAGTATCGGGGAGCTGAGAATCCTTGTGCAAACTCAGGTCTTCCATAGCCTCGAGTCACCTCTGCGGAGTTCTCTCTCGACCTTCCCCCTTAACCTACAGTACTTATAATAGTATCGGGGAGCTGAGAATCCTTGTGCAAACTCGGGTCTTCCATAACCTCGAGTCGCCTCTGCGGAGTTCTCTCTCGAACTTCCCCCTTAACCTACAGTACTTAATATGTATGTACAGGCCCTGGACATACTGTGTCCTGTGGGGCCAACAAGTGAGACGTCAGGTCTACACTCACTTCACCACTATCTTGTCTCTCAACTGACTCCAGAGATTACAGGTGTGGTTACGAATGGCACAGGAAGGGCATGTCCCTGATTAGTGGTGTTACTTTGACACACACTGCAGGAACGGACAAAACTATCTATGTCTCGTCCCATCCCTGGCCAGAAAAAGTCAGCTCAGATACGGCCCTGGGTCTTCCCTTTTGCCCATGTGACCTCCTGAGGCTGAACAATGACCCCATTGTAACACTGCTAGGCGGTACTTGGCGTGAACGACAAACTGCAGTTGAACCTCGCCCTCAGGTGTTCATGACTCACGGTAGAGCCGTCCTTATTTACGAAGGAACTTGGCTCGACCTCCCCGTGAATACTTAATCACTCGACCCTTTTGTTTGTTCCGCACGGCAGCAAGTGTCGGGTCAGAATGTTGTTCTTGTACAACAAGTTGACTACACATCAGATCTTGCAGCGATTCAATGATCACTGGGGTGACAGTCTGGAGCCTCAGCCATGGCTCATGTTACCACAGCAGCTGAAGTCTGAGTAGCGTCATGTTCGGTGCAATTATCCTTGATGCCGGTAATGTTGCCTACTATGAAGTCAAATAAAGGTTCTGGCATGACAACTGCGAGTGTCGTACCAGTATAAAATGGAGATGCCACCTGGATACATGCCTCAGGGAACAATCTCACTGATCCATCAATAAGGTTTGCATGGATCTGTCGACCTGTGTACTGCTCAGGCCAAACTAAACTCTGTTTGACAGAGCAACCTGAGGAACCATTATCTCTCAGGACCTTCACAGGAATGCCTTCCACAAACCCTGGCTGAACAAGGAAGGTACTGTCACCTGTGGGGGGGCCTGTGGAGGAAGCAGCTAGCCACTCATGAGGCTGCTGAATTGATGCGGCAAACATTGTGCCTTGAGAATCATATACTTGAGGGGTCGTACTCACTGCCTGGGATGATGGAACATTGGCCATCTGTGGAGGGGGGTTCACTTTCACTGTGGGACTAGTGAACTATGGGGGAGCACCCATACTGGTAGGGACGTGACCACCGTGCTGCTGCTGAGGAATGAAGGCTGCGTTCACTTCCTGCCTCTTTTGAGCTGGTGGTGAAAAAATCTGTCCCGATGGTCGGTTGCGTGGCTGATACTGCTGCTGATTAGGGTACTTGTTGTACCTCTTCCACTCAGGTTTCTGAGTGTTTTGCCCCTGGTCCTTCCACTGCGGTTTTGGACCTTGGCCATTATTCTGAGAATGGCCTTGTTGCTGGGATTCAGTCTGAGACGGCTTCCCAGATTTATCAGCTTTCTTGTTCCAGGTATGCTGCTTACGAGTTTGATACCCGTATGCAGTAAAGAATGCGTCAGCCTTTTCTGCCATTTGGCTGGCATCTTTCACCTGGCAGATCTTAAGCTGTGCTATGAGCTCAGCAGACCACGACCTCTCTAGCTGTGTACGCAGCATAAGGTCAATTATCCCCTCACGCGTGGAAGGAGTTTCATCTTTCTCCATCCACTCACCTAAGTAAGCAGTGAGACGGTCGAGGAACTGAACAGCTGTCTCCTTGTCTTGGAGACGAGCTCGCATGAACTGAACTTTGGCGTCGTCTACTGTGAGACCATACGCCTTAATGAGTGCAGCTTTCATCATCTCATATGTGAGATTGTCTCCACGAATTCCTGTGGAGAATATCGAGGTAGGGCCCTCAAATAAACTAAGAAATTGGAGCCGCTTAGCTGCCTCATCCAGTTGATACATCATTCTCGCGCTGCTGGTCTATATTATGCCGTGAGAGTATGTACTCTTTAATTTCAGTTGGGTCTGTAAGACCCATTTCTTTGGCTTCCTGTAAAAATACAGTGGCAGCCATGGTGCTAATTTACTAAACCGAAACTGAGTACTGACTGCTTCGCAAACGAATGCTAATAACACAAGTAAAGAATACAGACACAAGCTAGTGGTGACCAGTCTTATCTAGTTAACTGGAAAAGAATAAAGCAAAAATGCAAATAACTGGGAAGACTCAATAATTAACACAATGGGTAAGGCGGGTACCCAGGAGCGAATAAAATCGTCTGGCGTTACCGAGAATAAAGAACTAAATAGAGTTAGGTACTCTATTGATTAATAAAACAAAAATTCACCTACTAAATTAACGGTAACCACCAGTAAACTTGTGCCTATAAACTTTAATGATAAATACCTAAATATGAACGAGTGAGCACTATCTCGTGAATAGCTTTAGAGCTAGGAGTTAATATCCTGGAATGAGGTAGCCAATTGTCACGGGGTTTTTAAAATAAATGCAAATATTATTTAAATGATAATAATGTTCAATAATATTGCAGAGCAGGACAACGATTGTCTTGCTTAATCAAGCAACGATTACTTTACGCTGACTTGCTTCGCACGATTCTCTAAGAACGAGAATTTATAAACTTTCTCAACAGTACACAGCAGAGACTAATTACTCAATCGCTGTTTATTAGTACTGTTAGCCTCTGGAGAAAGTTACTTCACCCCTGACAATAAATAACTAATACTAATAATAGTATCAGGTTCTTGCTGATGCTTAACTCCTAGGAGGCACAACGGATTTTAAGCTTAATACACAAGACTGGCCTAAGTACCAGTTATGAATGGCAAACGTTTATGCAAGCTAGGAGCTATAAGAGAAATAGGCTTAATTGCGGAGAAATGAAACAAGAGTTTACATTACATTAAGCTCAAAAAAAGAACTGTTAAATTTATTGATTACAAAATAAATTTAACGTTACATTTCAAAATCAAATTAATGAGATCGCACTCACTCACTCACTCAAAGTTAAATTCTTACGCCTAGGAAAAACACCTTAACTAAACTCTTAAGACTAGGAAAACGAAAAGAAATACTGGTCAATAAATGCGGTGTATCACCCAAAGAAGGGTGGGAGCGTGGAGGACTGTAGTCTAGTGGAGTCTGGGTTGCTAGCTGACCTCTCTCTACTCTCCACTGCTGGAGCACAGGACCTCTCTCTGTCACAACAAACACTGGACTGAGTAACTCGTGGGAAAAAAGGGGAGTGCTAGGCCGCATTTTTTAACGGTCGAGTGAGCAAAACGCGCCCAAAACAAATGAAAGCTCCAAAGCGGAAGCGCTAATGTCTCACACAAAGGCGATCCACGTATGACAATGAAAAATTGATTTGACAAAGCTTCCGTCGATGAGCGGTTAACTGAACGATAAACTGGGATTCCACTTGAGTTCGCGGTTTCCCACAAAAGCCAATGTCACTAGCCGACTCGTGACAAGGGAGTACTAGAGAAACAGAAGAAAGTGAGATCTAACAGAGAAAAAAATGGACTTTGGCCTTAGCTGGGGTTTGCAAAGCAAGAGGGAAGTGTCAGAATAGATGTATCGAACAGTACATTGAATAAATGCATCAATATCTTTTTCATGTTAGAAACAGAATCAACAGAAAATGTGACAGAATGAGCTAAACTTAGTTCATTCCCCGGCTGTCGAATGTCAGTATTTCCCAGGTCATTTTACACCTACAGTGCACCATATTGACCCTTCAAAATCAATGGGACTGACGTTGATCATATGCGTATTGTGACTGTAAAGTTGCACAAACTATAATGCACTAAAGGAATGTTGGGAGAAAGGGGTCCTGCAGCCTTTATAATCAGTAGATTGGGCAAGTAATAGGGCCTGTTTTGTGTGTAAAATGGTGTAAGGAAAGCCGATTAGATAACTGGTATATGACGTCCAGAAGCTGTGGTATGCGACGGTGGAGTCAGTGGCAGTGGCGCCGTAACGCTTCCAAAACCATTGCATTCCTTCCATTCTACATGGTCTGGCTAAGGGTTTGGATGCACGGACAAAGAAAAAGGCAATGTATAATGAAAACTGTGAGAATTTATACATTATTTTCCTCTGCAGCGAGAACGTTAGGGAAGAAGATAGGCAACGAGAGAAACAAAGGTGATAATGGATGTGATTGCAGTGAGGAGAAAATCACCATAAAAGTGTGAGTGTGTTGAGTCGGAGGATTGGACGAGGAGGCGCTAAGATCCAGGTCCTTCTGAAAGTGAAGGGTCATAAACTTGGTCCTGAGCCTCCCTGACTGACATGCAGACAGGGACGCATGGAGAGGGAGTGAGTTTGGGTGGAGGAAAGGACGGAAGGAAAGAATTAAAGAAATGGTGGAGAAAAAAAAGTAAGAAAAGAATTAGAATGAGGTAACTTCTGGAATAATTGGGAGAGAGAGAGAGAATTTAAAAGGCCCCTGGAAGCAGACTGGAAGTGAGCACTTGGAGATGAACGAGAGAAAGTGAACAAAGTGAGACATTGAGCCAGACAGTGAGTTAATGAGGTGAATGAAGAAGAGAAGATGGTGGTTAATGAGCGAGAGCAAATGTGCACTGGAAGATGAATCAGAGAAAGTAAGTAGGTGAGGAATTAGTTAGGTAATGGGTTAATGAATGTGTAATGAATTGATTAATAAGTAAAATGGGCCAGGGACATGGAATGAGTGAGGAGCACAGCGAAGGAATATGTTAATGAAAGAGTGAGAAGCTGAGGGAGGGTGTTGGTTATTGAGTTAATGAGTGAGGTATTAATTGAGGGAGTTGAGTAATGAGCGACTGAGTGAATGAGTGAGTGACGGAGTTGGTTAATGACTGAGTGAAAATAAGTAAGGGAATAGTTATACACGTGAGTGAATGAGATATGGAAGTGGTTGGCTAATTAATGAATGAAAATGCATGAGTAGGTGAGTGAAAATCTGATGAGAAAATGAGTACATAAATGATTTACTTAAAAATTTAGGAACTGAGAAGCTGAGCTGGGGGATGGGAGAGTGCAATGAATGTGTACTGTATATGAATGAGTAAAATATGAGTAGCCTATGAGAGTAACTGTGAATGAACGAGTGTAGAAATGGGTAAGTGACTGGATGTGTGAGATGGTGTGTGTGTGTGTGTGTGTGTGTGTGTGTGTGTGTGTGTGTGTGTGTGTGTGTGTGTGTGTGAACGTATTTTGGGCCAGGAAAATGGGAAAGTAGTGGACGGGAAAAAATAATTTAGAAGTGTGAGCAAAGGTTCGGATAAAGAGTACAACTGAACAGAAAACGATTAAGAAGCTGTGCCTGGCATACTTCTGAATACACCATATATAATATGAGTAGGAGGAAAATAGCACATTAAGTATTCGTGATTTAGATCAATTAAGCACATCAGCATTCCGTAGAACTGTGTAAGTTCTAGTCTCATTATAAAAGACAGACTATTAATTTGTCATATGATCCCGTTATTCACAAGGAATTAATGTAACTAAGTGAAATGTCTCTCGGTTATGCGAATAATGAGATGAATGATTCCTAATGCACATCCATATGAAATTCCATTTGACGATTGACTCTAAAATAACATGACTAAAAATCACACGAGCAGGGCCAAAAATCTCTTGAGGCCCTCGTCTCCCAGTTGCTGTTCTCTCATTAGGTGGATTTAAGATATAGATAATTTCAGTTTACAAAAAAAAAAAAAAAAGATTCAGTTCGAACATGACAAGTGTTTGATTATTATATATATATAGGCTGATAAATAAATAGATGACTAATTGTTTACTGTACTTGCGAATGAGAAGATTGCAACCATAATATCGATTGAAAGAAAGATATTGCCACTCCACACAAAAAATCCCTGAAAAACTGCAATTTATGGTACACTGTTCTGCTAACTCTGATCGTAATTTTCTTCGCACATATACAAACACAAAGCGAACTATGACCTCGCCTTGTGACCTTGATCTTTGACCAATTGTTCTAAGAGACATTAGATCACCTCGTTAATTTATAGTCAACCCTTTTACGAAGTTTGGTCAAAACTGAAATAGACCTGTGTGAGGTTCTTAGTAAACTGCAGCATGGTTCCTTAACTGCTTTTCGGTCACTTAATTAACTACAACTCTGCCACTTACTTACATAGTTAGACAGTGACTATGAGATGCTGGGATGCTTGTCATCACCTAAAGACTGTATGTGAGATTTAAATTGTAAGAGACATAAATGGGAAAGAAAACTGAAAGAGAAATTAGAAGAAAATGAAGGTTTTATTGGTTGGAAAACATAATGTCAGATTGCCATGAACTGTGAACTGTGTATAGGAGGTATACTGAAATGTGGATGGGGTTATGAAAGAAGTCAGAAAGAATATTCGTGCCAACGGGAATGGGGCGGGTGATCAATGGTGAGGACTGGAATAATTCGCGTCTAATGTGTACAGGTGATCCTGTGCAGACTGTTTAAGAATTTTGTGAAAGTCTGCGAATATGGGTTAAACAGCTTGAATAAAAGAGGAGCTCATCCAGGCAAATATGTGCTGCCAGTCACGTCTCATGTTCTAAGCCGACTCCGTACCTTCTTTACCCCTGCACAGTTGTTCACTTTGTGCACGGGTTTTATTCGCCCCTGTGTAGAGTACAACTTTCATGTGTGGGTAGACTTCACACATACAGCTCTTCTAAATAGGGTGGAGTTAAAGGCTTTTCGTCTTATTATCTCCCCTCCTCTTACTGGCTCCCTTCAACCTGTCTCTTCACCGCACTGTTCCATCTTTATCTCTTTTCTGTCGCTACTTCAATGGTCACTGCTCCTTTGAACTGTCTGCTTGCATCCCTCCACCTCTACGACGGGCGCGTAGCACCCGTCTAGCAACAAACTCTCATCCCTTTTCTGTCCATGTCTCTAGTGCAGGAGATAACCGTTACTCCCAGTCCATCATTTATGCAACAGGTCAACTCTGGAACTGTCTCCCTCTGTCTGTATTTCCTGCTTTCTATGATCTCCAGTCTTTCAGTCGCAGTGTGTCCAGGCATCTCGAAATGATCGGTCCTTGAATTTGACTCTCTCTTGTATTGGTTTTATCTTGGGAGGAACAATTTGTGGGCTTCTGGCCTTTGGTTCCTTCGTCCTAGCGTAAAAAAAATCAGACCCCAGTTAGGTCCCAGTCATTTTTTCAATTAGAATCCTGTCAGGTTCCAGTTATATTCCAGTCAGGACTTAGTCAGATTCTAGTTAAGCCCCAATCAGGATCCATTCCCAGTCAGGATCCAGTCAGATTCAGACTAGGTCCCAGTCAGGATCCAGTCAGATTTTAGTTACGTCCCAGTCAGGATCCAGTCAGATTAAAGCTAGGTCCCAGTCAGGATCCAGTCAGATTCTAGTTAGGTCGCATCCAGGATCCAGTCAGATTCAAGCTAGGTCCCAGTCAGGATCCTGTCATATTCTAGTTAGTTCTCAGCTAGATCTGTGTTTCTCTGGCCTGGTCCCATATATATTCCAGTGATGTGCCAATTACTGAAGTCATGGTGGCTAGAATGTCCAGAGTGGAGTCTTTGAAATATGTGTTTGGCCGCCTGCGTTTGCTTCATTTGTTGCCGATACTGGGGCAGGAGCCTCCACCACCACCTGCCCACTCCCTTGCTCACAACACAACCTTCCTCTCTTGCCTTTACTTCTGGTTCCTTCTTCAGTTGAACCTTATAAGTTTTACATTCCTCTGTATTGCCTCTTCTTCCCTCACCCTCGGTTACTTTCTTTTCTGCTTACTGCTTTCCCTATTCCCATTTGAACATTTCTTATACTTTTCCTTCTTCTTTAGTTTCCTTCTTCCTCTGGTTCAGTTTTATATTGTATTCATTTCTCCATCATACTCTCTATTCCTCTTCCCCACATGCATGCTCTCTCTGTCTTTCTTCTCTTACTCATTCCTTCAGTCTTTCAGCAGATTTTGCATTATTTTGTCTTTGCCATACTCCTTTCATTCCCACACCATACGGCTGCTGTCTCTTTTCTTCTTCCATCAAATGTTACACCTTTTTATCGTTGCTTCCAGTCCCAACACTCCTCTTCATTCTGCTGGGTCTTATATCATCGTTTTCCAGTTGTTATCTCCTTTCATCCACTGTTATATCCTCCGTTACTTCTTCATACTTTCACTGTTCAGCTGTCTTTCATCCATTATATCTTCCTTCTCCTGTCCTGCCTTTCTGATTCCTCCGTCTCATCCTTTCCCTGTATTCCCTTTTATATCTCCATTCTTCCTTGCCGATGTTATTTCATATTTTATCTGTTTCCCCTGTTCTGTCGTCCCCTTACCTCTCTTTTGTTTTCTCTCTTTCCCAGTTATATAATTGCTCTTCCTCTAACTTCATCAATAATTTGCCTTATATTTTCGCCTCCTCACTCATATCTCCATATATTTCTTCCCCCTTCCTCCTCCCCCTCCTCCTCCTCCTTTTTCTACGGCTTCTTCTTCTGCTTCTTTTCTTTTTCCCTACTTCTTCATAAGCTTCTTTTCTTCTCCTTCTTCTTCTTCTTCTTCTTCTCTTCTGCTCATCTTCTTCTACTTGTTTTCTTCTTCTCTACTTATGCTTTTTTCTTCTTCTATTCTTCCTCTCTTCTTCATCTGCCTCTTTTCTTCTCTTCTTCTTCTTCCTTTTCTTCCTATTCAACCTCTTCTTCCTCTTCTTCTTCTTCTTCTCTTATTCTTCAACTTCTCTTCCTTTCTTCTTCTACTTTCTTCGTCTTTTTTCTTTTCTTCTTCCCTTCTCTTCTTTTCTTCCTCTTTTCTTCTTCTTTTCATTTCTTCTTCTTCTTTTCTAAAACTCGGCTGAAGTGGTGTGTTTTCCCGAATGAATCTTCTCTACATAACACATGGGACTGGGGAGCAGTGGCGGAGGGAGATACGAGAGGAGAGAAAACTATAGAGGAAGGAATGATGGGAGAGAAAGAGAGGTAAATAGAGAGGGGATAGGAAAGGGCAGGAGAGGAGAAGGTAGGAGAAGAGAGGAAACAAATGTGAACAACAGAGGAAAGGAGAAGAATGATAGAAGATGAGAGGAAGGGGAAGGGAAGGAGTCAATAATTTTATGAAGAGAAGTACAGGAGGAAACTGCTGTGTAGAGATGTTATATAAAAAATAAAGGATAAACAAAACCTTTGAACCTCTGAAAATCTGGCATGGAAAAGATTATTATGAGGTGGACGGGAAGAAACTGCTTTGAAGGTGGGGCAATGGAAAACTGGTAACCACGACAGAGGTAGAAGCGGCTATGGGGTAAGATGAACTTTATTAATGTCTCTGCCTATCTATCTATCTCTCTATCTATCTAACTGTCTATCTATCCATCCATCCTTCTTTCTATCTCTCTTTCGTCCTTTCTTTCGTTCTTTCTTTCTTTCTTTCTTTATGTAATCATAGAAACCTTGTTCCTGTAAATGTTGGTCACAAACAAATCACCTTCACGTCGCTTTGTCCTCTGCCATTTGGTTGAATAAATGTAATTTGGAAAAATGAGAGAAAAAAAAGTCTGGGAATCTTGACAGAGACGGGTGGAAAGAGATTAAGTAAATACAGTAGCAAAATAACAGACAGGGATGAGAGGAGCTGGCAGGAAAAATGAACAGAATTAAAAAAAAAGTGCAGAGGAGAGGAAATAAAAACACTCCCAAAAAACTGGATAGAAAAGTATAATAGAGGGTGAAACTGAAGAAAACTGAGGCAGAACTAATGAAGACAAGGGACTGAATAGAAAAAACAGTGAATGACTTGCTGATAAGTAACAGACAGACAGAGACAGAACGCAAGAAAAGAAAAGACACCAAAAATCTGAAATAAAATGGGAGGAATAAGGGAAGGATGGTGAGGCAAGGGTCAGAACCAGATGTGTCGGGTAAATGTATATATCGGTGTCTTTTTTAACCCACTCACTATTTCTCATTTTGTTTGGATGTTTTCCGTACCCCGTGTATGGACTGTGAAATGAAGCCGCGAATCCCATGTGTGGTAGCGATGGGGTGGGAGGCTGGGGGATTTTTGTTCTTTTCATATGTCCGTCTCAGGGCATAGGCTTCACAATCTCTTCCCAAGGCCTAGTAGTCCTACATACCAATCACCTACACATGTCATCACTTCGGCCCTAACATCCACCATCCATATGCAGGGATGTCTAATACAGGGTTCGTGAAATGGTATTAGCTGGGGTATTTTTACGACATGTTGGCGGGTATTCTGGTAGATTAGTAAAGTCTGATTTATGAAATTCAAAATATTAAAATGTTCCCTGCTCCAATCGGGATTCGAACCTGGGTTAAATAGGACTGCAGGCCACCTCTTTACCGATTCACACACACACACACACACACACACACACACACACACACACACACACACACACCGCTCGCTGGCGCAGTGGTAACGTTCTCGCTTGCCATCTGGTAGACGGGAGTTCGCGCCTCGCTCAAGTTGTGAAAAGTTTCACTGACGAAGTGGGTGGTTACTGTCCCCCTTGAGCAAGGGGACGGGTGTGTGGGTATGTGAAGGTCACAGCCTTGCCCTTAGATCGGACTATATGAGCTCTCAGCTCCCTTCCGGGAGGGTAAAATGCTGACGATCACGACCATCAAGTGATCCTGACCGACCCGGTGAATTACACACACACACACACACACACACACACACACACACTCTCTCTCTTTCTCTCACCCCTGTTTTATCATCCTCACCACCAATGCTCCTTTCATCATAGCCCTTATATTTTCAACTTCCTTTTTCCCGTCTGTTCACTGTTCATCTTTCGTATTCCTTTTCTCATTGTTTGATCAACCTCGTCTTTCCTTTGACTACTAGACTTTCTTTTCTGATAAACAGAGTAGTCTTGTGTCTGTCAGAATATACTACTCAGTGCATCAACACTAGCCAAAGGGTGAACTCTGGTTTCACCTATTTCAATCATTTTTTTTTCTGTCCCTTATTTATTATGAATTCCTGCAGTTCCAGTACCTTCCTCTTTTCGCCCATTACTCTTTATTAACTCTCTTCTGGATGTTTTTTCGTCTGCATTTTTAAAAAGATACTCCTACTTTTGCAGTTTTTCTTCAGTGATTTCTTTATTCTAATTATTCCTTTATCATTTCATTTACTTCTTTCATGCTTTCCCGCTTTCTTGTCTTTATTCGTTCATTTACTTTGTTCCTTTCATTTCGTCTTAGTTGATTCTATCGTTCTATCTTCGTTTTCTTGCATACTTCCATCCCACCATCTACTTGTACTTTCGTGCTCCCATTCCTCTCACTGTTTTTGTCCTTTTTTTTAACGCTTTCCTCACTCCTTCATTACCCTCATCCTCCCACATTCCTTCCTCTTTTCCCCATTCCTTATTTCCTCCCTCCCTTCCCTGCCTTTCTGTCCTCTTATTCCTTTCCTTTATTCAATTCTTTCCGTCTATCACACATTTCTCGTTTCCTCTATTCCTTTCTCCTTTCCTCTGTTTCTTTCTCCTTTCCTCTGTTCCTTTCTCCTTTCCTTCTTCTCTCCCTCCTTCCTATATTTTCTTTACTTACCCTCTTTCCCTCCTTCAGGTTTAATATAAAGGAGGGAGATGTAAATTAAGACGTGGAAGGAAGTACAGGAAGGGGTAAGGGTATGGATGAGAGAGAGAGAGAGAGAGAGAGAGAGAGAGAGAGAG
>NW_027642526.1:0-44267 GCF_032717465.1 Coenobita brevimanus | reverse complement strand
GCCTAGGCAATGCCTCAAGGATTGGGCATACGTTCTTAAGTGGATATTGCCAAGCCAGACTTTGCACACTTTGTTCACATCTATCAGATGCTGGACCTCACATTCACAGCCACCCAGTCATTCACCAATTTTTTGTTTCCCCATTTTGTGAAGAGACCTGGGACTAGCTACTGACTGATTTAATACCGGATATTGCCACATCCAGCTGGAGCGCCGTAACTCCTTACACCACCACGTGACTGTCTAGTTGTATGCTCGTCGTTTACGAACCTCGGCCCGTCGATTCCCCCGTGTCGAAGTTGGAACGCTAAGTACCGGTACGCTCGTAGAAATTATAAGCGCCAAGTCAGACTGAGGAGATTAAAGTTTTACGCCGGCAGTAAATGAAGAAAAAGTCTGCATCGTAAAGACAAGCTTGGGGGGTTGTGCGCCGAATTAGTTGCCATAATACTGTCGTGTAGCGTGGCCCCAAGTCCCTTTGCTACTATTGTGGAGTTTGGGGATTTGGGATTCCATGGGGGTTGGGTCACTACTTTTACAGCACACACAACCCACCATTGTGTGCCATGACATATATTCGTTTTGACGTGGGTAATGAGGGCTGTCGGACAGTGAGAAGGAGTCCATCATTGCGTATGTTGAAAGGATAAGTGGCACACAGGTGGATGCTTCTCTAGGTAAAACATGCGCTCAGGCCTTGCTTGCAATAATCACGTTGTGGCCGTGCAGTAAGGGGGCGGAATGCTCTATGAGGGGGTTGTGTTTGATGGCCGGCTTTTTTTATTTGTTTTTACGGCCTAGGCAATGCCTCAAGGATTGGGCATACGTTCTTAAGTGGATATTGCAAGCCAGACTTTGCACACTTTGTTCACATCTATCAGATGCTGGACCTCACATTCACAGCCACCCAGTCATTCACCAATTTTTTGTTTCCCCATTTTGTGAAGAGACCTGGGACTAGCTACTGACTGATTTAATACCGGATATTGCCACATCCAGCTGGAGCGCCGTAACTCCTTACACCACCACGTGACTGTCTAGTTGTATGCTCGTCGTTTACGAACCTCGGCCCGTCGATTCCCCCGTGTCGAAGTTGGAACGCTAAGTACCGGTACGCTTGAAAAGATTATAAGCGCCAAGTCAGACTGAGGAGATTAAAGGTTTACGCCGGCAGTAAATGAAGAAAAAGTCTGCATCGTAAAGACAAGCTTAAAAAATTGTGCGCCGAATTAGTGTCCATAATACTGTCGTGTAGCGTGGCCCCAAGTCCCTGTGCTACTATTGGGGATTTGGGGGATTGGGGATGTCTGTGGGGTTGGGTCACTACTTTTACAGCACACACAACCCACCATTGTGTGCCATGACATATATTCGTTTTGACGTGGGTAATGAGGGCTGTCGGACAGTGAGAAGGAGTCCATCATTGCGTATGTTGAAAGGATAAGTGGCACACAGGTGGATGCTTCTCTAGGTAAAACATGCGCTCAGGCCTTGCTTGCAATAATCACGTTGTGGCCGTGCAGTAAGGGGGCGGAATGCTCTATGAGGGGGTTGTGTTTGATGGCCGGCTTTTTTATTTGTTTTTTACGGCCTAGGCAATGCCTCAAGGATTGGGCATACGTTCTTAAGTGGATATTGCAAGCCAGACTTTGCACACTTTGTTCACATCTATCAGATGCTGGACCTCACATTCACAGCCACCCAGTCATTCACCAATTTTTTGTTTCCCCATTTTGTGAAGAGACCTGGGACTAGCTACTGACTGATTTAATACCGGATATTGCCACATCCAGCTGGAGCGCCGTAACTCCTTACACCACCACGTGACTGTCTAGTTGTATGCTCGTCGTTTACGAACCTCGGCCCGTCGATTTCCCCGTGTCGAAGTTGGAACGCTAAGTACCGGTACGCTTGAAAAGATTATAAGCGCCAAGTCAGACTGAGGAGATTAAAGTTTTACGCCGGCAGTAAATGAACAAAAAGTCTGCATCGTAAAGACAAGCTTAAAAAATTGTGCGCCGAATTAGTTGCCATAATACTGTCGTGTAGCGTGGCCCCAAGTCCCTTTGCTACTATTGGGGATTTGGGGGATTGGGGATGCCTGGGGGGTTGGGTCACTACTTTTACAGCACACACAACCCACCATTGTGTGCCATGACATATATTCGTTTTGACGTGGGTAATGAGGGCTGTCGGACAGTGAGAAGGAGTCCATCATTGCGTATGTTGAAAGGATAAGTGGCACACAGGTGGATGCTTCTCTAGGTAAAACATGCGCTCAGGCCTTGCTTGCAATAATCACGTTGTGGCCGTGCAGTAAGGGGGCGGAATGCTCTATGAGGGGTTGTGTTTGATGGCCGGCTTTTTTTATTTGTTTTTTACGGCCTAGGCAATGCCTCAAGGATTGGGCATACGTTCTTAAGTGGATATTGCAAGCCAGACTTTGCACACTTTGTTCACATCTATCAGATGCTGGATCTCACATTCACAGCCACCCAGTCATTCACCAATTTTTGTTTCCCCATTTTGTGAAGAGACCTGGGACTAGCTACTGACTGATTTAATACCGGATATTGCCACATCCAGCTGGAGCGCCGTAACTCCTTACACCACCACGTGACTGTCTAGTTGTATATTACCACCAAGTGTAGTAACGTATATCTTGGGTAGCCAGAAGCCACGTGGCTTGTCACTCATGATAGTCGCGAGATGTCCACTTTGATTAATAATCGTATCAAACAACCAGTTTCTTTACCTGCTGCCATCAGCTCTGAAAGAAGACATCTTCGCCAGATTCGAGTAAAGCGACTAAGGTTATAGACAACTGGCCAGCCGTACACAACCATTGGTCATGAAATGTTTTGCATAAATCCTGTCCTGAGCATGAGCAAAGTATGTAGACACTTCTCTGCCAGCTGTAGGAATGGAAGGTGTTGTTTGAAATATTTTATGTGGTAAGGACTGCACATCAACGTTACTATTCTTTCCTAGTCCACCATTCTCCTGTATGGGGATAGTAAAGGAACTGAAGGCTGTTATTTTATTCTGACATTAAATATCTGATCATTGCCATATGAAGGTGTCTGTTCCTGGCATCAGGAAAACAGGCAACAGAAGGAATGTTACCCTCTAGTCATTTGGGGAAGAGTGGTAAATATGAAATACAAGTTAGTGCTGGCAGAGTATTGTTGGCATACTTTTGCACATGCCTGTACATCACAAACAGATGCAGTTAAGTCCTGGTTATGTGCCACAGATGCTAAAAAATACAGGGTGGTTCATATATAACATGTCTGATCCCATGTGTTTTGTTGTTGCCTTTTGAACCATACCTTACCCCATCCTTAGGTGGGAAGAAGAGGCTGGGATGATGAGGATGACGATTGCAGTGATGATTTGAATAATAATGAATGATGATTATTATATTGATTTTGATGATTTGATGATTGATATGGTGGAGGCTCAGTCGGCTTTACCATCACTACCCTGCATCATTTTCTGTTTCCCATAACCCTTTCTTACTTGATAGTGATTCCTTGTTTGCAGCCATTGGTTGCATTTTTTATCAAGTAATTTAATATCTCCTCTTGCATATTCTTCAGTAATTGCTTAAAGTTCACTCATTTTGGTAAGAAGAGATTTTTACCCTCCACTGACTTTTATCTATTGCCAGACATCTCAGTCGCATAAGGGGAGGCCACAAACAAATTAACTCCATGTCATTCTGTCATCTGCTATTTGACTGCCCTCTCTCCAACTCACACCTCCCTCCCTTGTATCTCTCCACTCCAGTCTTCCGTCTCTGCCATGGTCTCTCCTCCTCTTCACATCATACACATACCTTCTAGTCATTCTCTCATTCCCCATCCTCTACATGGCCAAACTACCTCAAAGTATTTCTCCTAATAGCACCACAGCACTTTTGCACTTCCTCATTTGTATATCTGTCAGTCCATAAAACTCCACACATTCCTCAGGTCATTTCCACTGCTCTCACTCTTGTGCCCTTCCAACAGGATCTAAGCCTCATTTCTCAACGTCTTATCACAGCTTTCAGTGATCCAGCAGCCTTTCTACCCTGCTGTACCCATTCAAGCACATCCTTCCATCCTCACTCATCACTCTAAAGTACTTGGATGCACCTTCATTATGTAATTCCTCACCATCCAGTCTCACTCTGTATGCTGTGAATTCCCTCAAGACCATAACTTTACCCATACGTATATTCTCTTTAGGATTCTGTTTCTTACATCCTCAGACTCATGCACCAAGCCTTGCAGTTCACATTCATCACAATACAGTATCATCAGCAAGCAACAGCTCAGGAAGTTTCCACATCTTACCCTCCCTCACTAGATACCAATATATTCACATTCCTTCCTATTACCTCTCTTATAGCTTCATCCATATACAAATTGAACAGCCACTGAGACATGACATGCAGAAACACGACACACACAGACATGGCACACTAAACCATGGCATAAGGTATGACACAAACATTACACAAAGAAACAAGATTTTTGTCCTTATGCAGATTCATTTCCCTCACGTCACTGGCAGAATAAGATAGCACTGTGGCCCAACATCCTTTCCATAGCACTTCTTCATGACTAGCACCATATTAGTCATGTTTCAATTAGCATTTACAAGGGAATGATGGTAATTTAATACCCAATTAAATGGAGCATAATTAAGTTGTCAATATACGTGCTGCTCCCATACCCGCAGACTGAGCCGACAACACCAGATATATATGGGCAACCCTGTGTTTTGGTTTAGTAAATTGTGGGCTGCTGTTGGTGTGGTCCTGTATTCCTGGCTAAGTAGGACAGTGGCAGGTGTTTGGATATGCCTGTGTAGTAGTGCTGTAATCAAACCACTTCTCTGAACCAACATAGCATCATCTACTTTCTTGAATGAGATGTGGCTAAATGAGCTCTGAAACTTTGCTAAGGATATATGCATCATTTTCCAGAGTAAACTCCTGAAAGATGCACACACACGTCTGAAGAATATTAGAGGATAATCTTGGTTGTAAGAATTCTGGAGCTCTTATTGCCTCTTTTCTTTGATTAAATTCCAGTATTTAGGTTCTCCAGCATTGACTCTGATTCTTAGTAATTAAAATGAGCCAGGGACCACCACAACAGCAGGTATCATCAGCCCAAAAGATCGTAAATAACTGTGGCAAATAAAAGGACTCTGCAAGAAAGCCATCGTGCTTGTTTACCCAGCAATAAAAATAGGTGTTTTGTATATATTATCCCTCCTGAACTGTTGATGTTGGCTATTGTGTTTGTACGCCAATTGTTATGCCCATTTTCTTGTTATATTTGCATTATTATTATTACCATGTCATTGTGATGTAGTGCACAGTCAGCCACAGGAAATAATATGCTGAAAAAAATATGTACTCTTGTCCTTCTTTGGTTGATTGTAATTGGCAACAGGTCAACTTGAATTTATTTTTCTCAATCTCTATTTCCCTCTGCCTGTGACCTCCAGTCTTGTAAATGCAATGTGTGCAGGAATTTCAGATGTAAGATATCTTGCATTTGGCTCTCTTTTGTGTATTATTTCTTGCACTCTTCAGTTTCTGCTTCTCTGCATTAAAAAGAAAAATGTATTGTCCTAAATAGCACTGAGATTTTAAAACTAACAAGCATCCTTAGTTAACGACCATTTATGTCAAAGGTTGATGAGCAACTTGAGTCGTTTCCCTTCATTTATATCCAAGAATAACAATCATTCTGAGTTTATTCCCCTCATTAAACATAGCAGTTGATTCCCTTCATTTAGGTGAGAGATTAACAAGATTTTTCCCTGCATATATATGAACATTTATCGTTAATACGGCTTATGTTTGTTATATTTTTCTTCCTGTGGCTGACTATGTTTTATATATTGATGTGGGTGTGTTTTTTTGGTGTCTTTATTTCTGTTGATTTATTCTATAGTCAGTTTGCTTCACCTGACCGTTAGCTTTATGGCCAAGTGTAGTCAGACTGGAGAGTTAATTTGACTAGTAACCAAGGAGACTCATCTGTACCCCATCACCAAGGCATACTGAATTTTATCAGTGATTTAGTACTGAAGTGATAAAAGTTGCCTTGTTTTGTCAGATGGAAATAAACTGACTATAGTTATATGTTGAATTGGAATATGTTATACTGTTATCGGTGTGTGGGAAATGTGCCACGCGTTTGAAATTTTATAACTATATGGATTAGGGCGTCAGGCTATAGATAGATTAATAGATAGGTAGGGAGAGATCCTGGGGTGCCCATAGACTAAACTATTTTGATATATCTCTTCCTATCACACAGTCATTGGCCATATTTTCAAGATCCTAGGGTGGCCATAGACTAAACTATTTTGATATATCTCTTCCTATCACACAGTCATTTGCCATATTTTCCTAAGCATGAGCAAGAACCAATTTGCCTGTCAGGTCTCTATCGTCTTTCAACCCAGGGCATCTCAGAAATCAGCAGTATTATGTGTTGAGCAGATAATTTTGTGCAGTATGCCTAGCCCTGGCTTCCTACGCTCCTTATGGGGTGACATAGGATTGGATGATGGCAGACGATGTTGTATAAAGTTGCAAGGTCTCCAACATGACAGCCAATGGTTGATACGTTTTTAGAATTACTATCGTTATGCTGATTCTTAGGCTATGCTGTTGATATTTCTCCTTCATTGTTGCGTTTTCTTGGTCTGTGTATCGTTTGGGTGTTTGTGATGGTGTTGATGTCTGTTGGGTTGGGTTGTCGTGGTTTATGATTAGAGAGAGCAAGGATGTGTGATGTCCCCATGGTTTTGTGTGTGTGTGTGTGTGTGTGTGTGTGTGTGTAAGATACTAGGATTTGAATGGTAAGTGAATGAGTGTATGAGCCATTTCATTGGGCTTGCAGTTAGTTTCACTCTCTCTTGGGTTTCCTCTTTGCTTTATGGGCCCTATGCATTTTATCCATGTGTAAAAAAATAAATAAACAGGTTAGGAGTGACTGCTTGAAAAAGAAAAAGAAAAAATGGTTACGATGATTGAAAAATAATTGGTTACGAAGATGATGATGATGATGATGATGATTAGTCCACCTCACTAGGCATGGTACTGATAGTTGGCCCTTAATGCTTGTTTATTCTTTGTTCTTTGCTCCCACCTCAAATATTTCTGTCATGAGAGATAGAGAGACCCTGTTGTTGTAGTGCTAAAATCATTACATGCCTCTGACCCTCCTATCACCTGTATTGGCCGTCATAACCTTCCCTTCCAGCAAATTAATTCTCATGATAAATTGAATTCCTTTGTCAGTGGATGATAAACCTATTATATCAAAATTATGCTGTTTTGAAGAATATTTGCTATGTATTAGTAAATCTTGGCTTGTAATCCCACTTGACTGACTACAGAAACCCTGGCAGCCCCAAAGGTATATGTTGAAGGATTGTCTGTTGTGGTAGTGTGGTGTGGTGTGTGGGAGGAGGCCTACACTGTGGTACATGTGGTGAGTGTTTGTAAGGTATATGTTGAAGGATTGTCTGTTGTGGTAGTGTGTTGTGGTGAGGGAGGGAGGCCTTACACTGTGGTAAATGTGAGTGTGGTGTGGTGTGGCAGGAAGCATTACACTGTGGGCATAGTGCATTGTGTGTGAGTTGTGTATTGTGTTGGCATTGAAGTAGAGAAAGATGATGATTGTGTTGAAGTCTGGGTATACTCATTTCACTCTAACTTGGCACAAATTTTCATGTTTTGGTAGTTTTTTTTTTTTAACGTGTCCCACTGGCAGAAACAAAACATTAGACCTGCATTCACTCCATAGCTTTTCATTGTGACAGGCATCATATTTTAATGCCTGTTTACTGTATTCTTACAACTCAGCATTCATGAGAGAGCATAAGCCATTTTTAGACCAAGTTAGAGTTGTGTTTCTCTGGGTATGGTTGAGTCTGAAGGGTGGGTGTCTGGTGATGGTTTTTGAAGGTTTCTGTTGTATATCTAGGTAGTAGCTATGTACCATCTGAAATAGTAGAAATAAAGTTTAAAAAGAAAGAAAGAAAAAAGTGGATGACGGCCACAGCCACTTGGCGGACTGCACTTGGGCTACTGGACTGCACTTAGGCCAGCGGTATTGCAGATGGTCGGAGCCAGTGACCTGTACTGTGAAATTCCCTATGCTTTTCACAGCACAGTTCCTTTGGAATGGGGGCCGTTTTAAGAGGGTAGGAAAAAATATGTATCCTTCTGAAAAATAGTGTTGGGTATAGGATGAGAATAGGTTGTAAGTACTCTTTGTAATGTAAGTTCTTATTACATGCTTTCCATAGCTGTTCTTCCAAACCAGCATCATATTTTAGTGCTTATATACTGTATTCTTACAATACAGCATCCATGAGAGAGAGCACAGGGCATTTTTAGACCAAGTTAGAGTAAAAAGAGAGAGAGAGTATAGGTTGTGTTTTTCTGGCTGTGGTTGTGTCTGAAGGGTGGGTGTCTCATGATGGTTTTTGAAGGCTTCTGTTTGGCTGTAGTGGCCATGTATATGTAGGTAGTTGCTATGTACCGTCTGAAGTAGAGAAAGAAAATATGTATCCTTGTGAATTGTAGTGTTGGGTATAGGATGAGAATATCTGTCTGTCTGTCTGCCTACTGCCAGCTGCCATAATCCCGTAAGGGGGGGCCATTTGACTTTTATTTATGGGGAGGGGCACTAGCCCTTCACCAACCCACTTGTTGACACATAGGGAGCACATATGGTTTGAATATATGGTCACCACCCAGCATTGTAAACAGTTTCTTGGCTTATAGATTTTTTTAAAGTTCTTTCTGTAATGCAAGTTTTTATTACATGCCTTCCATAGCTCTTCTTCATAACCAGCGTCGTATTTTAGTGTTTATATACTATGCTTACAACACAGCATCCATGAGAGAGGCGATACGTTTGTGGCCATCCTGTACGGGATTAAGGCGTCTGGCAATAGATAGATAGATAGATCTATGAGAGAGAGCACAAGGCATTTTTAGACCAAGTTAGAGTAAAGAGAGGGTGAGAGAGAGTAGGTGTATTGGTGTTTCTCTGGGTAGGGTTGTTTGTGAAGGGTGGGTGTCTGGTGATGGTTTTTGAAGGGTCCTGTTTGGCTGCAGATTTGTGGATGTCTGTAGTGGCCTTGTGTGTATAGGTAGCTAGGTACAGTGTGAAATAATACAAATAGTGTACTGTATATATATATATTTATTTATAAAAAAAGCTGTGTACACTCTGAAATAATAAAGTACTGGAATTAAAAAAAGAATAAGAGGTTGACGGCCACAGCCATCGGCGGACTGCGACAAGTGCAGGTGGTCGGAGCCGATGACCTGTACTGTGATATTCCATGTATTTTCACAGCACAGTTCCTTCAGAATGGGGGCCGTTTTAGGGGCGAGAGAAAAAATATTGACTCTATCTTGTGAAATGTAGTGCTGGCGTGCAGTGTTATAGGCTTTGAATGGCTGTAGTGGCTAGGTAGGCAGTATGTACAGGATAAATTATTAACAGAAAACCAAGGAAATAAGAGAAAAAGGAGAAATAGAAATGGTTGCACATTTTATTTGGATTTAGGTAACTTTCTAATTTGGGGCAGTGGTCAAGTAATAGGTCTAGTACAACTTCCTTGGTGGTTTGAATGGCCGTAATGCTTTTATGTTCCTCTGACAAAGTGGGGCCAGACTGGAGGGTCAGTTGAACTAGTAATCAAGGAGACTCATTCCTGTCTCAGTACTAAAAATTTCACTGTTTCATGGGATTAGTTATTATGAAGAGGTACATAGTGAGGCTGGGGGGAGGAGGCAGCCTTATAACTCTGTGTGGAGGTCTTGTTGGGTTGTGGTGGTGGTTTATGTGTTCGTGTTTTTCTGCATTGAGAGTCCCCTTGTTGTCCTGTGTCTGTGTGTTTAGCCACGAGGGATTTTTGGCACTGAGAACACCAGCTGGTATTGTAGTGGTGTTGGTCTGGAATAGGAAAGTCCTGGAGTTGATAATTTTGAAGCACTTATGTAGGGAGAAATATGTGAGGTAGTCAGGATTCCAGGGGCTTAAATGGTCAGTGAGTGAGCATCTGGTCCTTTTCACTGGACATGGCCTGGTTATATCAGTGCCACCACCTGAAGGTGTCTGCCCTGCACCGTAATTTTATAACAATTGGGTGCGTAAGGTGAGAAGTGTGAATTTCGGGGGTAGGGTTGTGAGGCAGACTGGGAAAAAAATACGAGACAAGGTCATAGGGTGGCTGGCAGAGATTGAGCAGCATAGACAGCCATCATTAGGTGACTATGGCCAATGAATGCATGTTGGAGCCTTCATGAATAGTACGATACAAATGATATAAAAATACTGAACTGTTTCTACAGGCCCATCATGTACACCTCAGTATATATAGGCATAGCTTTGAAATACTGTATATATAAACACATCATCTGAGATCTAGTGGCACATTTTCCACACAGTTTAAAACAGAATATGTGTAAATTGTGAGTTTTGTTTGTGTATAATGCCAGCAGTAAGTAATTCCTCATTTAATAATTGATATATATTCCCGTAAATTGCTGATTGCGTGAAGTTAGGGTCGGGTCCCAGCAAGAGGGACTTTTTCTCCAGCATTTAAGGATCATATGCAAGACAGAACTAACTAGCAAGATTTATTTGGTGTTAAATTTAAAAAAAATTATATTTTTAGATGAATTAACATTGATCTTTCACAGCACACCTTTGAGATTAATTAAGAAGTTTGTGAAAAGTGTATTTTTGAGTGACATTAAGAGAGAGACTGTGCTTAGTGAAAGTATCTTAAATGAGGAATTACTGATAGGGGTTTGCCAGTAAATTATTATTATTATTATTTGACCCACAAGCAGTTTTTGAAGCCTAAACTAATGATACCCCTTGCTGGCATTAATATTACAAAGGAAAACAAAGTTGAGTGTTTATTCTCTGTGTGTTTTAGTACTTCATATAGTTAAGTATTGTATTAGGCTTCCTCTTCTCCTCCTCGTTGTTCTTCTCTTCCTTCCTCTTCCTCCCTGTATTGTATTAGGCTTCCTCTTCTCCTCCTTGTTGTTCTTTTCCTCTTCTTCCTTCCTGTTCCCCTTCTCCTTCCTCCTCCTCATTGTTCTCCTTCCTCCTCCTCCTCCTCATTCTTTTCTTCCTTCCTCGTCCTCCCCTTTTTGTATTAGGCTTCCTCTCCTCCTCTTATTGTATTAGGCCTCCTCTTCTCCTCGTTCTTCTCTCCCTTTTCTTCTTTCCCCTTCCTCCCCTCTTTCTTCCTCTTCCTAACCTTACCACCCTGCAACCCACCCTACCACCCCCACCCTTGCTTTGCCTTACTAGGTGTCCCTTGCTGTTCCTGTCATCCTTGTCCTGTCGTTCCATCCCTGTTCTGTCAGCCATGTCCTTTCCTTCCATCCCTGTTCTGTCAACCATGTCCTGTCCTGCCATCACTTACCTGCCCTGCACCCTTGCACTTTCCTTCCCTCCCCTCCCCCCTTGCACTTTCCTTCCCTCCCCTCCCCCCTTGCACTTTCCTTCCCTCCCCTACACCCATGTAATATGCAGCCATGCCCTCCCCTACACCCTTGTAATATGCAGCCATGCCCTCCCCTACACCCTTGCAATATGCAGCCATGCCCTGCCTTGCCTTGCCACCCCTGTCCTGCCCTGCCTTGCCACCCCTGTCCTGCCCTGTCCTGCCCTCCCCTCCCCTCCTTGCTATTCTTACCCTGTGTCCTGCTGTTCTTGCCTAGGGTGTCCTGCCCTTCCATCTCTTGCTGTATCCTGCTTGTCTTACCTTGCTATGACCTGCTCTGTTGTGCCCTTCCATCATCTGTGCTATGTCATGCTTTGTGCCCTGCCACCCATGCACTGTCATCTGCACTCTTGCTGTGCCCTGCCATCCTTGGCCTCCTTGCTATTCTTACCCTGTGTCCTGCTGTTCTTGCCTAGGGTGTCCTGCCCTTCCATCTCTTGCTGTATCCTGCTTGTCTTACCTTCCTATGACCTGGTCTGTTGTGCCCTTCCATTATCTGTGCTATGTCGTGCTTTGTGCCCTGCCACCCCTGTCCTGCCCTACACCCATGCACTGTCATCTGCACTCTTGCTGTGCCCTGCCATCCTTGGTCTGTCCTCGCCTCCTTGCTATTCTTACCCTGTGTCCTGCTGTTCTTGCCTAGGGTGTCCTGCCCTTCCATCTCTTGCTGTATCCTGCTTGTCTTACCTTGCTATGACCTGCTCTGTTGTGCCCTTCCATCATCTGTGCTATGTCGTGCTTTGTGCCCTGCCACCCCTGTCCTGCCCTACACCCATGCACTGTCATCTGCACTCTTGCTGTGCCCTGCCATCCTTGGTCTGTCCTCCCCTCCTTGCTATTCTTACCCTGTGTCCTGCTGTTCTTGCCTAGGGTGTCCTGCCCTTCCATCTCTTGCTGTATCCTGCTTGTCTTACCTTGCTATGACCTGCTCTGTTGTGCCCTTCCATCATCTGTGCTATGTCGTGCTTTGTGCCCTGCCACCCCTGTCCTGCTCTACACCCATGCACTGTCATCTGCACTCTTGCTGTGCCCTGCCCTTCCCTTCCATCTTTTGCTGTATCCTGCTTGTCTTGCCCTTGCATCATCTATGCTGTGTCCTTCCCCTGTCATCTATGCTGTGTCCTTCCCCTGTCATCTATGCTGTGTCCTTCCCTGTCATCTATGCTGTGTCCTTCCCTGTCATCTGCCATGTCCTGCTCCATGTCTTGTTTTGTTTGTTTTTAATATATGTTTCTTTTATTCTTTAATGTCTTTGTATATTGTCCTTTTCAGTTCATAATATATGTTTTTGTTCTTTAATGTCTTTTTATATTGTCCTTTTAAGTTCTAAGTGCTAAAGTTTGAATATGTTATAAGTTACTTATATATGTATAGTACTTATTATATGTATAGTACTTTGAAAAATATCAGAAAAAGAATACCAATAGACATGAATAGTATGAAGTGATGTCTCCTTCATACTATTCATGTCTATTGGTATTCTCTTTCTGATATTTTTCAAAGTACTATACATATATAAGTACTATACATATATAAGTACTATACATATATAAGTACTATACATATATAAGTACTATACATATATAAGTACTATACATATATAAGTACTATACATATATAAGTACTATACATATATAAGTAATATACAAAAAAGGTATATGTATATATAATAAAGACAAGGTAAATACATTGGTTTTATTTCCACTAAGATACATTTAAGTGAAGAAGGTGAAAAAAAAAACTATCTCGATAAATCGGCCAGAGAAATAAGGACTGGGAACCCTAAGGGAGGGTTGCCAGTCCGTATTTTCGTGGCCGATTTATCGAGATAGGTTCTGCGCCCTACCCCAAGATGCTTCCAAGACCGTGCCCTTCAAATCACTGTGTAGATGCCATGTCTTGTATTGCTCTGCCCAGCTAATGCCAGGCAGAGCTATACAAGAACACATGGCATACAACAGAGTGATCAAAAGGGCTACTTAACATGCATTGCTAAACACGGTGTGCACCACGCAACGTTGTGTTTGCTAAGGCATGTTAAAACGGAAGCAATTGGACCATTAATCAACATGACATACAGTATACAAAAGACATGAGCCAATTAACCCCTTCAGTATGAGGACATTTTATTCCTGCTGATGCCACACGATTTTATTCAGCTTGGAGTGCGATCTCATACTGGAGGAGACAGCCTCCCTTCAGTATCAGACCCCCTTCCTAAGCTGAGTAAAATCGTCTGGCAGCAGCAAGAATACAATCATCTGGGACACAGCTACAATACACTGAGAAATGATGTAAACAGTACTGAAGAGGTTCAAAAATACCAACATGGACGGTTGTGATGCATGTTAAATAACAACAAAATCACATTCCACTGAACAATATTTACTCTTCACTAACTTGGCCCAATTTCTCAGTCTTTTCCAGCTGTGTCACATAAGAGTAACTCGAGGCACAGAAAGGCAATGCTATTACTCATAATCCTTTTCACACTGTGCCTACTATCCTGTTTTAAGAAAGTTACAACTCATAATTCAGGCTGGAAAGATTTATAATTTTAGGCCAAGCTAAAGTTCAGAGTATAATCTCAAGCAAACAAATAAAACTACAAACATAATGGCCATATTACTATAACAATGTGAAAGTGTGGACATGCTATATCTACCTATAGCCTGACACCTTCATCCTGTGAGGGTACATATCTCCTCCCTGTCCACTACCATCTACCTGCCCTCCCCCAGATTACACCCCCTGCCTCTCCCTCCACCTCACTCACATACACCCTCCTGATTATGTTTCCTACTCTCCATTCCCCCAACTTACGGCCCCTCTCATATATCTCTCCACTCCATCCCTCCATCTCATCCTCAGTCTCCACCTCACTCACATCCACTCTCAGAATCTTCCTACACCCTCCTCTCTCATGCACCTCTCCACTCCATCCCTCCATCTCATCCTCAGTCTCCACCTCACTCACATACACTCTCAGAATCTTCCCTACACCCTCCTCTCTCATGCACCCTCCACCTCTCTCATACCTACACCCCTCACCTCATCCCTCCATCCCTCCATCTCATCCTCAGTCTCCACCTCACTCACATACACTCTCAGAATCTTCCTACACCCTCCTCTCTCATGCACCTCTCCACTCCATCCCTCCATCTCATCCTCAGTCTCCACCTCACTCACATACACTCTCAGAATCTTCCTACACCCTCCTCTCTCATGCACCTCTCCACTCCATCCCTCCATCTCATCCTCAGTCTCCCCCTGCCACTTGCCCCACCTCCACCTCACTCACACAAACCCCTACTTAGTCTCTCTCTCCATCCCCCCCCACTTACACCTCCCTCTCATACCTCTATTCCATCCCTCCACCTCACTCTCATACTCCACCCCCAACTTACACCCTCCTCTCCTATATACCTCCACTCATCCCTCCATCTCATCCTCAGTCTCCCCCTCCCTCTTACCCCACATCCACCTTACTCACATACACTCCTAGTTAGTTTCCCTCTCCTTCCCATTTCAATTTACATCCTCTACTCAATCCCTCAGTTTCCCTTTCCCCCCCCCTCCACCTCACACATTAGGGCCGATTCACACTACACGGTTCGTCTCCGTACGGCTTTCGTACGTTAATTATTTTATCGAAATCAATGGGGCTGTTCACACTATATTTTCCGTTTATTGTTCATCTTTCGTGCGGCTTTCACTCGTATGGATCGCCTACGTTTGGAAGAAATCTCTAACGAACGAAACGTATACGTATGGAAACGCTCCGTACCTCCACCAATCAGTGTGAACATCAATACGTATCAGTCACGGTGTGTTTACAGACAACAGAGGACAACTTTAGCCTGTCACTGCTTTTGGCCGTGAACAGTACTATAAGTAGTCATGAGTGACGAGAAGTTATTAGAACTGGTCAGAGGCTACGAGGAACTATATGACAGGGGCAACAGAAAATACAACGATAACCATATGAAAGAAAAAATATGGAAATTAATAGGAGAGGGATTGGAAAAATTGGGTAAGATATTTAAATATTTCACTATTTTATTTTAACAGTGTGACAAATAGCATTTTATCCTTCATCCTATTCATTATCATTCATAGGGTATCTCTTAACACCCTATCCATTACCATTCACAGGTTCTCCCAACATCCTGTTCATAACCATTGGTAGGTTCTCTCTCAACCCTCTATACGCCCATGGAAGAAAACCAGTGGCACTTCAAGAATCTTTTAAATTCCATGGAAGAGAACCAGTGGGACTTCAAGAATCTTTTAAATTTCTTTTACAAGGAATGCACCTTGTGGAGCATTTCCTCCCTGTCTAGTTATGTCTACTAAAGAGCTTGCATTGTTCATGACATTCATGGTTGTAACATCAGTGGCATTGTCACCTAAGTAGTTGTGCAAAATTGAAAGTTGCAGCAAGCTGCTTTACACTAATTTCCGAGGCTTCTTGTCGGAGCCACAGCTGCACGCAGACTGACGAGATCATGGACATATAGTGTGAACAGTGACATAGCAAATGAACCGTAACCCTACGAAGACGAACCGTATAGTGTGAATTGGCCCTTAGTCTCTCACTCCAGCCCTCCATCTCATCCTTGGTCTCCCCTCCTACCTCACTCACATACACTCCTAGTTAATTCTCTCCCACTCCACTCCATCCCTCAGTCTCCCATATCTAATTCATGGAGCATAGACAACCAAATGACATATGATTTCTTACTAAACTCATGAAATGTTACCATAACCTACCTACCAATAACAGATCTTTGAAAAAAAAAAAAAAAAAAAGTAATATGGCCACATATTTGTAAAAGCAATGAAGTAATATTTCTCGCCTTTTAAGACTTTGTTCCCTTAAAAAACCTTGGAATAGCACTTCTAAAAAATTACAAGGTTACTTATGAACTGGCTGCTACAGTTTATATAACCCTTGTTAATTTCTTGGTCATAAACAGACACACATCTTAACCAAGACTGGCTGTAAGTTTAAATCTATTGCTCATGGTCTGGTGCAAGTAGGCAACTAATAAAGTACTGTATGTATAAAATCAGTACTGCTGCTCCTGGCCTACCAAGCCATTCAGACCCAGGCAACAGGTCTTTTAGTCCAACATGACAGATGAACACTACAGCAGGTAATTTTTAGGCAATGTTGTTCCCACAACAATTTAAATCATTATTTTATGCAGGGAAGAGGGAACCAAATGCTAGAAAACCTGAACGACTGTTCCCTCCAACAAAAAACTAAGTTAAGGGCCAAATTCAAGATCGTTCATCTTGAGATGCCTGGACACAGCATTAAAAAGACTGGAGGGTCATAGGCAGTAGGAAGAGTGAAAAGCAGTTCCAGAGTTGACCTATTGCGTACATGAAGGTTAACTCCTGCATTTGATAGCTGGACAGAAAAGGGATGAGAGTTTGCTGCTAGACAGGTGCTACGCACCCGCCAGGGTGGTGGAAGGATGCAAGCAGACGTTTCGGAGGGGCAGTGACCATTGACACAGCAGTACAAATGAGATAAACATGCAACAGTTGTAGTCAGATGGAATAAAAATTGGCAACCTGCATCACTATGTGCCATTGATGCAATATGTCGAGATGTTTCAAATAATTTTTGGCCTGCACCAGGAGCATGCATTTATTTATTTTTTAGCTGCAGTTCTTTGGTTATGTGTTTAGTATTTTTAAAGTTGAAGCAATATTTCACTCATTGGCAAAGCAACTGACGTTAGATTTAAAAAGCACAATTAATTTTACTACCTCTCAAATATCGGAAATTATAAGACTGTCTTGTCAAAATCCAGCTGTTTTTCCTTAGTCTTAAAAGGCGATAAACTCTACTCCACTACACAAAATATTGAAACATTTATAATAAAGAAGCATATACATTAAAGATGCATTTATTGGAATAAAGAAAATATGGTCAGCACATATAAATATATAAGTAATGGATGTGGGATCATGAAGGGCCACAATATATTAAAATCTACACGAGTGAAGTTCTGCTGAAAAATCATATGGTCTGACTGACTGGCCAAGAGATGCTCCCACATCCACAAATACTGTACAGTGCATATACAGATGTCCTCGTTTAGCCACAGGTATGGCCTAAACTAACAGTATTCCCACCATACAACTGGTAATGGCAAAGTCTCCACCCTGACTAAGCTTTACCGAAACACTTATCAACATAAAAATGGAGAGGGGTGGGAGAGGGGTTGCATTGTTTGATGGTCCTTAACTATGAGGTATGACAGTCTCCTTGGTTACTTCGTTTATTTTCCTATCGCTTACAAAGGCTTCAACATGCCTGCATAAGTTAGCCTTGGTCACCTAATGGCATCTCTCCATACTACTTGATCTCTGGCAGTCTCCCTGTCCAGTCCCTTATCCCTGAGGTCTCACTCTGACTTCATCCCAGGTCTTTTTTTAGTCTGCCTCTCACAACTCGACCCTAAACAATCACAGCTCTCACCCTCCATCCTCTCCACATGTCCATACCATCTCAACCTACCCCTCCTCATCACTACATCAATACATTCAAGTCCCATTCTTCTTCTCAACTCTTCAACTGCAGTCCTAACACCCTTCCCAAGGCCTGTCATTCAAGGATGCACTACAAACAAATCTAATCATTGTCATTACTGTATGTTTAAGCCTATGAACATCCTCATCCTTCACTGCCCAGGTCTCACGTGCCACATACAAAGATCCCTTAGCACTGAGGGACAGCCCTCTCAATGTCAGGAGGCAACAGCTCCCTGAACTTCCTCCAGCCACTCCTTATCCTAGCCACACAGCTAACACCAGCTCCACCTCCAGCACATAGCATGTCCTCTAAATAAAAAAAAATCCTCTACACACTCAACAGCAAGACTAATCCTTTCATGCCTGAAATCTCCATATGCTCCCCCTCACACACTGCACACACCATGTCAGCATTTTTCACAGTCTACCTCTAACACCACATACACAGCCTCTCACCAACACTGAACAAGTTGTAATTCCTTCCCACACCCTAGTGGTAATCCACACATGGCCACACTCCCTCAGCTTTGACAGTACCACCACCAGCCCTAGATACCATCACCCTTGGTTACTAGTCGTATCAACCCTCCAATCACACAACACACTGCCATCAAGTGAGACAAAAGGGAACAGGGATCTGTCAGGTTTGATAACATGCTATAACAAATTTAACAGACAATGGAGAAAGTTGCCTTCATGAGGTGGCAGTCTCCTTGGTTATGGCTACTAGTCATATCAATGTGCTAGAGCAATACACTTTACAGGTACAGGAGGCTTGCTTTCATGTGTCTCCTTGGTTACTAGTCCTGCAGGTGGTAGGTGACTGTAATCATCCACTCACTTGATATACAGTGCAACCTCTTAAATTCAAAGTTCTTGTGTCCTTTTGATACTTTTGAAAAATTTGAACTTTTAATAAAGCATTTCTGTGGCTGTCTTAATTCTCATGGTTTAGACATGCTTTTGACACAAGCTTTGTTGTCTGGGCTAACTAGCTGGCTTCAGGCATCCTATTTTCCATTGTTAACACTACCATTTATCTCATCTCTTAACTCAAGGATCAGTACAATAATCGCTACAAACCATGAAGTGATTCTTTCACATTTCCTTTCCTCATCTTGTGTATGTCCCCTTGTTCTAAAACACTTTGCAGTTCTATTCATATTTAACATCAATCAGTAAGTTGCAAGGGACAGTAATTATGCATTCATTTATTTACGTAAAAACTACAGTACTGAACATGAATATTTACATCTTTCAGCAACCACCATCCACTCCTTGATGTAGCACTGCCCACTATCTCCATTACTTTTGTTTCTGTCCTCCTCTCCCTATTTCTCACATCTTTCCTGTCAATCTTTATTACTCCTTCCTTTTCAGGTGGCTTTACATTGAGTAAATGCCTAATGGTTTCCTGTAAGCCAGGAAACCATTTACAATGCTGGGTGGTAACCATATAACCAACCCATACGTGATGCTACACTTCACATATTGTGCACTGATTACACAGTTTATTTTATGACATTTTATGATATGTACAATTACTGCCAGTCTGCATTACTATAATCTTGCAGAAATATTGCAATCTCAGTGATGAAATACTTAAGTACGTGTGTGTGTGTGTGAAAAAAAATGGATGATGATGGTGGTGGTTTATATCTGCTCAAAAATAGATTGCACAGTGGTTTAACTGTGATGCAAATGATCTATTAGAATTACACTAAGACTGCTGCCTACCAACAATCATGCTTCAGTCAAAAGTGAATAAAATCAGTTGACGTCTGACAAGTGGTGTTGCATGGTGTTGTGTGATAAAGGAATATTTACCATAATTCCACTCCAAAACTTAAAAACCTTATCACACTGCTTTGTAATGTCATACACTGTCAGGTTTAACACCACCGCTATCTTTGACAACACCTGCAATGAGTTATTTACTCTAGTTTCAGTTGGTACAGCACTGAGAACTGTCAAATTTGTCATACATGGTAGTTTCCATCACCAATCATTTCACAACACACACACTAAGTACTTGTGGCTGCATTCTTATACTGCATCAGTTTTGTTCCCAGCACTGCACTAATTGGTAAAGCCAGGACACCTGTTTGAAGCCACAATTATGGTCAAATTTGGATATGATAAAACTGACTCAAATAATAAAGAGCTTACCCAAGAGGAGGAAAGGAAATTATTATTATTATGGGTGACCACACACTTTATGGTGAGGTCATCAGTACCAGATGGGTGTAGCTAGAAATTTTTTTTTTTACTAGTCTCTGGTTATTTCTGAGCTAAGTTTGGGAAATAAAAATGACATTTTTCATAAATTATGGCAATTGAACTTTAGAGGTTTGCAAATTTTTGAGGTTGCACTGTAGTACTAACTATTCTTCCTTCAACTTTATCATTCTGTTTGTCCTCACTCCCTACTTCTCCCTTTCCTTCCTGTCACTTTTTCTCTTCTTTCCACTTCATGTGGTTTTACACCAGGTGACAGGCCTAATGGTTTCCTGCAGCCCAGGAAACCATTTACAATGTTGGGTGGTAACCATATCACCAAATAATGGGGTGATGTGGGGCCTGCTATGGTGCTCACGTTAACTGGATTATGCAAATGCAGCATCCATCCAGGAACCAAACCTCCACACTATTCAACGCACCTTGCCGTTGCAGGGCTCTGTCTGCCACAGGGGAACACTGGTTCACTAAATGAGGTGGCAAGGCTGTTGCTTGCCTGTGGTTGATGGGTCTGCTTGGCCAGGCAGACTGGGGTTGATCAACAACGTACTTCAATTCACAATGCCATCAAACAAAACATGCCCCAATTCCCTCCCTTATCCTCCAAGGATGGTGGAGTACACGAGTCTCCTTGGTTACTAGTCTAATACCTCCCTATCATCCCATAAAGGAAAATGGTGGACTACAGGATAAGGGCCAATGCAGCCAGCAGACCAACATGTTCCTGTTCAGATAAGCCTGGCACAAAATACATCACTTCAGCACTACCATATAAACCAGCCAGGGAACACAATGACAATTACTTGGATTTAACGTACATGAAAACAGCACTTCTTCATGACTAGCATAAACGAGGACTTTCTGTACACACAACTACAGTTCTTTCACTTAAACTTGGCCAAGACATATCCTTTGACAGCTGACTTAACTTAGTTCAGTAGCAAAGACACAATCACTGGCTCTACAACCTTTCCACCGCACTGCATGACTAAGATCACTAATTTTGATCTAATACAGTATAGCTAAACACGATTCAAAGATGGTAATTTTAGGTCGTTGAAACCTTTCCACAGCACTTCTTCGTGACTAGCAAGGTATTTTAAGGCCAAGTTAAAGCAAAATGATTGAGATGCAGTTTTAACACATTACCAATAGCATATTTCACTACCCAGCTGGCTTCTTTACCCAGCTGGCTTCATCTTGCCATCTTGATATCTTCATAGATCTTGTTGGACGCCATCTGTTTCCTGCAAATACAACAACACATTAGCTGTGCTTTTATCTACACCAACACCCACTGACCTAACCTACAACACCCACTAACCTACTCTACACCTACACCCACTGACCTAATCACACACACACACACACACACACACACACACACCTAACCTTCAAACACCAGCCAACTGGATTACCTAAACTCAAGATCACAAGTTTAAATTCTGTACCTAAACAACAAGAGCCTATCTGCACAGACTGCAGTCAATATTTAAGTTTCTCTTTCAAACTCAGAATGTGAAACTTGTATTAAAATGCCTCCTTATGGCCAAAACTGACAACTGTTTAATAATCAGCTGATGCAACAGCTGACCTATCAAATCAAATCAAAATTTCAAGCTGAGCAACTTTGTATTTCATAAGCCACTACAATGCTTCCTTAAAGTCAACCTGAAATGCACCCAATAGTCAGCTTAGGCAATGGCTGACATGATAAATCAACAAAAGTTCAGGCTGAGCAGCTTTGTATTTCATAAAATCACTCAAAGTTCTCCAAGAGCAGATATTTACACTTTCCTTGGAGAGGAAAAAAAAAAGTTACCACTTCTAGACCTGTTAGCTTTGCCACAGGTGAACAGACCTATTAATATTCCAAAGCACATCTGGCTGGACCACCTTAACCCACTACACCACCAGGCACCTACAGTAAACACAGCAGCACAACCACCTGACACATTCAAAGCATCAGACACCACCACCTTAACCCACTGAACGACTTAGACGATGGCCAGATTTAGAAAAATGGCAGAAACTGTAACCACTGCTAATACACCTAAAGATAATTCACCATACTCCTGAGTGCTTTATCCATCTACATATATCTATTTATCTATATCTACTGAAGTAATTCTGGAGACTATTTCAAAGTCTGCATTACATGAGGAAGCTACTACAGTTCAAAAAAATCTTCCCAAACAAGAAATGAACAAAGTAAGGGAACCATTCAGTGCAAGATGCCTGGCCACTGCATTTAAGAGCATGTCACAGTAGGAAGCACCAATGAACCAGCACCAGGGAACCAGCACCAAGTCACACTGGCTACATGGCACCAAGACTGGCATGGGAGCAGCTTTGGCCATGAAGACGCTTGGTGATGAAACAGTTTGGTGTTAATGCACAAGGAGGAAAGGGGAGGATAGGGAGGAAGGCAGGATAGGGAGAAAGGGCAGGATAGGGAGAAAGGGCAGGATAGGGAGAAAGGGCAGGATAGGGAGAAAGGGCAGGATAGGGAGAAAGGGCAGGATAGGGAGGAAGGGCAGGATAGGGAGGAAGGGCAGGATAGGGAGGAAGGGGAGGATAGGGAGGAAGGAAGGATGGGGCAGTGTTAATGGCAGGGCCTTAAACTATCCATGGCATAATACCAAATGTCTAGCCTGATAGTAGGGGGAAATGTAGGGCCAAAAGAATTATGGAAATATCAAGAAAAGGTGGACCAGTAGAGAGAGGACAGGAAGGGGAGAGAAAGGAGATACAGTCACTGGTAAAAGGAAAAGAAGTCACAGGCAGAAGGAGAAAGTCACAGGCAGAAGGAGAAAGACGCAGGCAGGAGGAGAAAGACACAGGCAGAAGGAGAAAGACGCAGGCAGGAGGAGAAAGACACAGGCAGAAGGAGAAAGACACAGGCAGAAGGAGAAAGACACAGGCAGAAGGAGAAAGACACAGGCAGAAGGAGAAAGACGCAGGCAGAAGGAGAAAGACACAGGCAGAAGGAGAAAGACGCAGGCAGAAGGAGAAAGACACAGGCAGAAGGAGAAAGACACAGGCAGAAGGAGAAAGACACAGGCAGAAGGAGAAAGACGCAGGCAGAAGGAGAAAGACACAGGCATTTTGTAAAAAAAAAAAGTCAGATTAATTCAAACTTACACAGTACTTCCAATTCCCTGACTCCCCCAACATCTCTTCCTTAGTGATATATTTTTGGTTTTATTCTTGCTACTACTTGGCAATTTTTACAACTCAGGGGCTGGTACTCTTGAAGCACCTCCCCTAACACCTCTTCCTTATTGATTTATTGTTTTATTCTTGCCACCACCAGGCATTTTAAAACTCAGGGAGGACTTACAGCTCTGATGGGGTTAATAAGGCTACATCTTCAGTTCAAAAAATACAGGATTAATAGACTCTGGAAATATTGCTATCGTATCATTTATATAGACTCTGGAAATATTGCTATCGTATCATTTATATAGACTCTGGAAATACAGCTATCGTATCGTTTATATAGACTCTGGAAATACAGCTATCATATCGTTTATATAGACTCTGGAAATACAGCTATCGTATCGTTTATATAGACTCTGGAAATACAGCTATCGTATCGTTTATATAGACTCTGGAAATACAGCTATCGTATCGTTTATATAGACTCTGGAAATACAGCTATCGTATCGTTTAATTGACTCTGGAAATACAGCTATCGTATCGTTTAATTGACTCTGGAAATACAGCTATTGTACCGTTTATATAGACTCTGAAAATACAGCTATCGTATCGTTTATATAGACTCTGGAAATACAGCTATCGTTTAATTTATACAGACTCTGGAAATATTGCTATGGTATCATTTATAATACAGACTCGGAAAATATTGCTATCGTATTGTTTATATAGACTAAAATATTGTTATCGTGTTGTTTATATACAGCAGACTCTGGAAATATTGCTATCGTATCGTTTATATTCTCTCTGGAAATATTGCTCTCGTATCGTTTATATAGACTCTGGAAATACAGCTATCATATCGTATATATAGACTCTGGAAATATTGCTCTTGTATCGTATATATAGACTCTGGAAATACAGCTATCGTATCGTTTAATTGACTCTGGAAATACAGCTATCATATCGTTTAATTGACTCTGGAAATACAGCTATCGTATCGTTTATATAGACTCTGGAAATACAGCTATCGTATCGTTTATATAGACTCTGGAAATACAGCTATCGTATCGTTTATATAGACTCTGGAAATACAGCTATCGTATCGTTTATATTGACTCTGGAAATACAGCTATCGTATCGTTTATATAGACTGGAAATACAGCTATCGTATCGTTTATATAGACTCTGGAAATACAGCTATCGTATCGTTTATATAGACTCTGGAAATACAGCTATCGTATCGTTTATATAGACTCTGGAAATATTGCTCTCGTATCATTTATATAGACTCTGGAAATACTGCTATCATATCGTTTATAAAGGCTCCAACATGCTTGAATGCGTCGGTTTTCATAACTTAATAGCAGCTCTCCACACTGCTCAATCTCTGGCAGCCTCCCTATTCAGTCCTAGCCCTGAGGTCACACCCTATGGCCTCTTCCCAGGTCTTTTTCAGTCTGCCTCTCACCCCTACCCTCAACCTTGCCACTTATCACCTTCCGCACCCAACTGTTACTCTCCATTAAAAATAAAATCAAGGCATTTGAGAGAAGAACAAGTACCAATGGAACTTAGAAATCTGCATATAAGACAAGGCTTTACTATCACACCACTGATTTCCCTAGATAAATAGCTAAGGAAGAGGTGTTAGGGAGCTTCCTTTTGAATGCAGGGGTCTCCAACTGACTTAAGTTTAACCCCTAAAATAAATCATTACAGAAGAGATGTCAGGGAGCTTCCTGTTGTGTGTTAATTCACTCCTGCCACAGCCAATGGTTTTATCCAGCTCTGGGGATATTTTATTTACTGATGGGGTAATAATGGCTATCTGTCTTCTGTTGCAAGTCTCCAAAGACTTAAAACTATATGGAAAAGTTAAGAATGAAACCTAAGGCACAAGGGGTGGCAGTGATCATTTCCTGGGATATGGTTGTTAGCACTGCCAATTTAACTGCAGCACACTTACTGCAAATAATTCCACTTAGCAAAATTGAGTTTTTAATGTTCTGCATGATTCTTGCAACTTTAGCTTCCTCAGCTATTTAAGCACAAGTTGCAGTGCATTTTGACTAACACCTACTGAGGCCAGTTCTGCAACCAACTGGCAATTAACAAAAGCAGCACCACAGCAAGATTTATAGAAAACTATACGTTATGTATGAAACACTCCACTGGCCCATCAATGGTTATTTCAACAGACTGGCACCTAAGTGAGTATGTATAACATTTTTAAATGTACTCATCTTGTAGTATCCAGCCAAGTTGCTCCCCTTCATCACTGGTGGTGGTGGTGGTGGTGGTGGTGGTGGATGTCTACCACCAGACACCCAACACAGCAGGGGTGGCCTCCTCTGCCATCAAGCTGCCCTCGTCATACTGCCCTAAAGTACAAACATGCTTTACAACTCCACCCTTGAACTACAATGCCAGTGCTACCTCAACCATCAACACTAGTTAAATCTTAGGCTGAAGGACATACTGAAGGCTGTATCAAACCAGCCATTTCAAGGAGTCTATCAGTTAATATTCTTGCCATACACATATGTACCTATCTCTCAGGAGGAGGATGGTGGACTGCAGAAGGGGAATTTTAGCATGAAGTCTCCTAGATTCATATCCAGATAAGCATGAACCCACAACTGAGTTAAGGGCTCTAGTAAGTAAGTTTCTCAGTGAAATATGTTAACACCCAAATATGCCTAGTAACCAATGCACTTATTCCTATACAGTATAATGCTACTTCCCTATTCAAGTTAGGCAAATGCAAACAGCAAACTAGCTAGGAACAATCTTCATTTTCCTTCATCCTGATCTTTTCCACCTAATGCTGGAGTGAGGAAGGGTGCAGAAAGGAAGGACAGGGAAAGAAATAATAGAGGAAGCACTTACATTTATACCTCAACATCTTTACCTGCCTAATGGAGCGGGAAAAGGGAACTTATTTCCTTCATTCATTCATTTATAAAAACTCCAAGATGCTTCCATACATCAGCCTTGATCACCTAATGGCAGTTCTCCATGCTGCTTGATCTCTAGCAGCTTCTCTGTCCAGCCCTTTATCCCTGAGGACACCGACTTCATACCAGGTCTTTCAGTCTGCCTCTCAACTTTACCCTCCATGTTCACACCTCTCACCCTCCACACCCAAATGTCTTCCCCCATCCTCTCCACATGCCCAAACCATCTCACTCTACCCCTCCTAATCACAACACCACTACACTCCAGTCCCATCCTTCCTCCCAAACTATCTCAGTCTAACCCCTTCACATCACAACACCAATACACTCCAGCCCCATCCTTCCTCCCAAAACCATCTCAATCTACCCCTTAACTCTACCCTCAACACTCACACCTCTCCCCCACTGCATCCAGTTGCCATCCTTCATTCTCTCCACATGCCCAATGCAATGGACAGTAAATTTCTATGACTGCACCTCTGTAGATATATACTTTACCAATGCCTTCACCCACACTGGATAAAACTTAGGTCATAACATATCAACTGTTCCCTAATCTTTCTTGCATAGTCTACTGTATAGTCTGTTAACTGCTCTAACACCTGTATCTAAATGACTTGTTAATTATGCTAAAGAAGGGCTATGGCAGAGGTCGGCAACCTGCGGCTCAGAAGCCGCACGAGGCTCTTAGGACACTTTTGTGGCTCCAGGAGCTTCATAAATAACCATTTATTCTTTCAGAACAAAGGCATCATATTACACATGCAAGGCAACATTAGATTTTCCATTCAGCTTTGATAAGATCTATACTATAAGCAGATCAAACAATATCACCGTAATGTTTTGTTTAGATTTAGAATACTGCAGATTTCGGTTTATGAGAATTTTCTGTATTGCGGCTCCAAGAGTACTACATTTTTATGAAACAAAAGATCTATACTACAAGTAGATCAAATAGTATCACCGTAATGTTTTGTTTAGAATACTGCAGATTTCAGTTTCAGAATTTTTTGTATTGCGGCTCCAAGAGTACTACATTTTTATGAAACTTTAAAACAAATGGCTCTTGTAGCTTTAAGGGTTGCTGACCTCTGGGCTATGGGAAAGGTGTACAGGCAAGGTAATGTCAATCTGGCATTAAGCTGTATCCCCTCCACAAAAGGACAAAAAGCTATACCAATTTATGGGCTAAAATCGGTGCTTCCATCTCACTTAGATTTCTTAACCAAGGAAAAAATAATCTTGCCACTTAGCTATACTGTAGTCTGTCCTTCACCTGATGGAACTGGCCCATTCTCACAAATTTAGTACTTAATTGATTACAGTTTCATTAATTTTATAGTTATGGAGGTAGGAATGAGTCTCCTTGGTTACTATATGTTTTCACTGGACATTACCACTCCCACATCAATACAGTGTGCTTGATGGAAATTCAGTTATATATCTATCTAATCTATCTATTGCCAGACATCTTAATCCTGTAAGGTGTGGCCACAAATATCCTCCACACTGTCCTGTCCTCTGCCATCCCTCCAACTCACACCCCCTCTCATCTCCATCCCTCCAACTCACACCCTCCCTCCACCATATCTACCCACACTCCTCCCTCTTACACACATTCTCTCCCATATCTACTTGTATCTACTCTCCATCCCTCCAACTAACACCCCCTCCCATCTCTCCACTCCATCCCTCCATCTCATCCTTGGCTATAATGTAAGAATGAGTGTCCTTGCTCAATTCAACCCTCCATAGTTACCTGCCTACACTAACAGACAAACAGGAGTGACAAAAGAGAAAGACAGAAAAGAGACAGATAAGACAGACAGACATGAGAAGTGACATGAGAGAGAGACAGACATGAGAGACAAAGACAAAGACAAGAGACAGGAGACAGTACTATACCCATCACAACAGATTTCAACCTCTCCAAGCAGTCGTGGCCCCTCTGCTACTCTGAGTTCTCCAGGCAGTCTCCCTTCACTCCTCTTGAACCGCCATCACGCTGCCATCTCTGTGGATCCCTGCTTTCTCGTACTTCACTTACACCCACACAAACCCAAGGCCGCCACAGGAACACCACTGCAATGATTGTAGGAATATAATACAAATTATTCACATTTAGAGTAGACAGTTATACAGTATATAGCACTACTACTTGGCCTATATTTTGCCTTACGCAGTCCATCTCACACAGTTCAGTGGCAGAACAAGGTAATGCTATAGAGTACCCTTTCCACAGCACTTCTCCATGACTACCAACATTCTACTCATCTACAGTTACAATTCAAAATTCATGATGCTATGATATTTTAAACCAAAAAAGAAGGGCATAGCATCGTTTTTGTTTTTAAAGGCCCCAACATGCTTGCATGTGTCGGCCTTGGTCACCTAATGGCGGCTCTCCACGCTGCACGATCCATTGCAGCCTCCCTGTTCAGTCCCTTAACCCTAAGGTCACACCAATGACCTCTGCCCCATGTCTTTTTCTCGGTCTACCCCTCATAACCCCATCCCCAATATTAACACTTCTCACCTTCCTCACCCAATTATCATCCCCCATCCTCTCCACATGTCCAAACCACCTCAATCTACCTCTCCTCATCACAACACCAATACACTCCAGTCCCATCCTACCTCTCAACTCTTCCATTGTAAACCCAGCCCCTCCAGGCCTTGGGACGCAGGGACGCACTGCACATCCCCCCTAATCATTGTCATTTCTGTACGTCTGAGCCGGCGAATGTCTTCCTCCTTCACTGCCCAGGTCTCAGCCCGGCCATACATGCATTACACTCCTAACACATGCTGCATACAAAGACCCCTTAGCACGTAGGGAGAGCCCTCTCAATGTCAGGAGAGACAGGAGCTCCCTGAACTTCTTCCAACCACTTCTCACCCTAGCCACAGAGCTAGCTCCAGCCCCACCTCCAGCACACAACATGTCTCCTAAATAACAAAACTCTTCCACACACCTTCAAGAGATTCACCAGCAAGTTCAATCCTTTCACGTCTGACGATCTCCACCTGCTCACCCGGCACGCCGTACACATAAAATCAGCATTATCTCGCAGTCTACCTCTGATCCCACTACATCTCTTATGCACCCATTTATCACACACACCGCACAAGATGGAATTACTTCCCACGCCCTTGTGGCAAACTGCACATGGCCACTCTCCTCGTCTTTGACAGTACCGCCACCAACCCTAGATATCATCACTTTTGTTTTATCTGCATTTGTACCTTCTTAAACCCTTTTGTATTCCATACCATCTCTCCACTTCCTAAACCTTTCCTCTGCCTCCCTTTCATTCTCTGCAATCAACACCAAATCATCAGCATACAACAACTCCCACGTGGAGTCCGTTTCTGAAGTCACGTGAAAGGGCTTCAAGTACCATGATACTGACCCCTGATGCACACCAACATTCACGGAAAAACTCATCACTCAAATCTCCATTCACTCTCACCTGGGTGTGAGCACCCACATACATGGCCATAACCACCCTAACCAGCCACTCCTCCAAGCCAAGCTTTCTCATTGCCCACTTCACCACCTCTCTAGGGACTCTTGTCAAAGGCCTTTTCCAAATCAACAAAAACAAAATAAAGATCCCTTCTCCTACCAATATATTTTTCCTGAAGCTGTCGAACAATGAATATGGCATCAGTGGTCCCCCTACCTGGCATTAACCCAAACTGGATCTCATCAATATTCACTCTTTCTCTAATCATACCTTCTAAAACTCTCTCCATTACCTTCATTATCCGATCTAAAAGCTTTATACCTCTATAACCTCCTCTTTCCAGGGCATCACCCTTCCCTTTATACATCATATTCTAAATAAAATTTTGTTATACAGCAAGGTATTCAAAGTGAAAGTTGTTTTTATACCTATAGCCACTTCTCTAATCAGTCACTCCCAAAAAAGAATAGCAAGATGTGTTTGCATCTGACGAGCTGTAGTTATGAGTTAGGAATGAGTCTCCTTGGTTACTATTCCAATTTACAACTACTAAAATCTGACTGGTCACTCCCACACAAAATACGAAGATGTGGTTGCATCTGACGAGCTATGGTTCTGAGTTAGGAATGAGTCTCCTTGGTTACTATTCCAATTTACAACTAAAATTTGATGCTAGTCATGAACAAGTGCTATGAGTCTCCTTGGTTATTTAGCTTGTTTTTACTCTACCTTGGCCTAAAATTGCCATCTCTCCATCCTGAATGCTGAATTGTAATCAGATAAACACTAGAACATGATGCTAGTCACAAAGAAGAGCTATGGGATGAATGTACAGCCATACCACTGCTTTTTTTTCTACAATGTACCATATGTGAAATAATATACAAAGGAATGAACACCTGGGCAAAGCTAGCTGTGACAGTCTCCTTGGTTATTAGTCAAAACTGCCCTCCCAATCTGACTACACCTGGCCATCAATTAACTGAGAAGGGGCTAGGAATCTTTACAAAGCCTTGGTCATGATTCAAGAATGAGTCTCCTTGGTTACTAGCCAGAATTACCCCCAAATCTGACAACTTTGCCATAAACTAACTGGAAATTATGAAGAGCCTCCTGGGTTTGAGTAAGGAATGAGTCTCCTTATTACTAGTCAAAATTACCATCAATCTGACTACTACTTGCCATCAAAGCTTATTGAAAAGGGGTGAGGGATCTTTACATAGTTCCTGTATGGAATATTAGCCTTAGTTAGGGAATGAGTCTCCCCTGGTTACAATAGTCAAAATTACTATTCCTATCTGCCTACACTTTGAGCCAAAAGTAACAAATTAGGCTAAGTATCAACACGTAGGGCCTTGGCTGTGTCTCCTTGGTTACTAGTCAAACTTACTCCTCCCAGTCTGACTACACTTGTCCATAAAGTAACAAATCAGGCTAGGGATCATTACACAGGGCCTTGGTCATGAGTCTCCTTGGTTACTAGTCAAAATTATCTTTCCAATCTAGCTACACCTGGCCAACCACTGACTGAAAAGGGAGTTAGAGATCTCTGAATAGTTGCTGCATGAATTTTGAGCCTTGGTTAGGGAATGAGTCTCCTTGGTTACTAGTCAAAATATGCATCAAAAGCATCAATCTGACTACACCTGGCATTAACTGAAAAGGAGTTAGGAGTTAGGGGTCTTTGGAAAGTTGTCGCATGAAATTTGAGTCTTAGGGAATGAGTCTCCTTAGTTACTAGTCAAAATTACCTTTCCAATCTGACAACACTTGGCCAAGAAGTAACTGAATAAAAGGGTCAGAAATACAGCATATAAAGAGCATTGGTCATGAGTCTCCTTGGTTAATAGTCAAAATTACTTTTCCAATCTATACACTTGGCCATAAATTAACTGAAAACAGGTGCATAAGGATCTTTACATTATTCTAGCGTGGAATTTTAGCCTTAGTTAAAGAATGAGTCTCCTTGGTTACTAGCCCAAATTACCATCTCAATCTGACTACACAGCCATAAAGTAACTAAAAGGGAGTTAAGAATCTTTACATAGTCTTTGCATGGAATTTTATGAACCTTATTATGGAATGATTCAATCTGACTACACCTGGCCAAAAAGTAACTGAAATGGGGTTAGGGATCTTTAAGAACAGCCTTTGTCATGAAGCTCCTTGGTTACTAGTCAAAATTACCCTTCCAATATGATTACACTTGGCCATAAAGTAACTGCAAAGGGGTTAGGGATCTTTACGAACAGTCTTGGTCATGAGTTTCCTTGGTTACTAGTCAAAATTACCTTTCCAATCTCTACACTTGGCCATAAAGTAACCAAAAAGGGGTTAGGGATCTTTACGAACAGCCTTGGTCGCGAGTCGCCTTGGTTACTAGTCAAAATTACCCTCCCAATCTGACTACACCTGGCCATTAACAGAAAAAGGGGTTAGAGATTTTACAGAGCCCTGGTCATGAGTATGGAAAGTCTCCTTGGTTACTAGTCAAAATTACCCTCCCAATCAGGCTACACTTGGCCATAAACTGTGAAGGCTGGGGGTCTCACTAAAAACTCAGATTATTTTTATAAATTAGCTGGGAAAGTTATATACCTAACCCCTCCAGGTAGCATGCATAAAATAATAACTAATAATAATAATAAAATTGAGAAGGTTCTGGCATATTCACCTAGTAAGTATCCAATTAAATGTCGCCCAAAGATGGTTGTGGTTGTGGTAGGGGGTAGTTGCTGTGGTAGTGGTAGTTGTGGTTGTGGTAGCAGTCTCTCAACAGCTACATGACCAATTACTGAACCCTCCAGATCTTTTTTTCTCTTCTTCATTATCAGGCTGCCTTCTCCCCAACTCTCACTCCTGAAAAAGAATATTCCTTATAAGCCATCACAAGAAAATCACAAAAAATATCAAAATATCCATACACATACAAAACCACAATACCACACACACAGATACCCCAAACTCCATATAGTAACCCCCAAATCTAAACACACACACACACACACACAAAATCTCCACATACACCCCCAATCTACACACATACACCCCAATCCACAGACATACACAATCCAAACTCCACACGTACACCCCAATCTATACACCCCCCAAAAAAACTACACATACACACCCCAAGCTCCACATACATACACCCCACCCCAGAGTTCACACCCAACTCTGTCATGTTCTTACCCTTTCAATCATGAGTATGCTTTAGAAACACTCAGGCCTGTTTACAATACACATTAAAATCAATATCATCACCACAGAAGCAATTAATGAAGAGAGAAAGGTAATTACTGGAAAAATATCTTACCAAAATTGCAGCCCCTTCCCCCCTGTGACTGCTGGAGCCTGACTGACTGACCAAAAGCCGGCACATTCCATCCACCCCCACATTCCTTCCCTCCCTCCCCCTCCCCCACTAGTCTCCTCCCCCCTCCTCCCTCCCTTCACAGCCCCCTCTCCACCTCTCCTTTCTTTTTCATTTTTCTTTCCTTCCTCTCTCCCTCCTTCTCTCTCCATCTCTTGTCATCAACCTTCCTTCCCTCTTCCTCCTCCTTGAAAAACACTTTTCCCTCCATCCCCCCCTTACCTCCTCTCTCCCTCCATCCCTCCTCTCTCTCCCTTCATCCCCTCCCTTTTCCTCCCCTCCTCTCATTAGACAGACACACACACACACACACAAAGTAAAAAATAAAATACAATCCATTACGGACAAGGGAATCACCTATACACAAGAGAAGGATATTTGTGAAGCACCACCCCGTACGGGATTATGGCGTCTGGCAATGGATGGATGGACTAAAGAATTATACACTATATCAACCAATTCCAAGTCTCCATAAAGGCACCAGATACTAATCAATATACAGACATGATAATTACCGTAAAAATAAGCGAAGAAACACCATAAATAAATAATAATAAATGAAGTCATCGCTCACCTTCATCATCCCCAGCAGCTCCGTCTCATCTCCCACAATGCTCCTGTGACGTCACCCTCCACCCGTAAAATTATATACTTTTCAATGGCAAATTTTATGCACAGAAGCTCTTGAATATATTATCAGCTGTTCAAATAATAATTAGTGTGCAAACTTTGTAATGAAGGAAGTAGGAAGAGGTCTACACAGCCTCCCAGGCCACGTAGATTCAGGTTCACCCGATGACGTAGCAATGTCTTCAGAAACGGAGGAATCAAATCTTAATCCGGGCTGGGATCTGGAAGGCCTTACTACACAGTGTCCACAGAAAAAAGTAAACTGAAATTTCAAATGGGGAGCCAATAGGGGGCCAGTGGGGGCTAAGGAGACTTCATCATAAGGCGAAAGTCTGTCCTAAATTCACAGGAGCGAGTCATAACTCCTTATGTTCGACCTAACCTGGAGCCGGATGCTCAAAACTGGTCATATCTCAGCCCCTGCTGTCGGTGGTCGCTCCTCTAGTCCCGTCTTAAGTTATTCCTGTTCCTTTATGACTGACCACACCTTCACCAATGATAAAACGAGAATACGGTCCGTCGTAGGGCGCGTATAAGTGTTAGTCCCATCAAGCGGCAGAGGGCAGGCAGTTCGCCAGCTGATCTGATAGCAACCAATGAGAATCAATGTAACAAAAAAGGCAGTCAATGAGAATCACGGAGGTTGTTTCTGAACAAACAACACGTGCATGCTGGAAACAACAAAAATCACCGCCACAGATACTCGCCACATGCTTCTCTGTCTCCTAATACTAGCCTACTGCACAATGGAAGGTGAACCTAAAGCCAAGAGACCTCGGCGCCCAAACTTCACTGATGCAAAGCTGCTGGCTATGGCAACAAGTGTTGCAGAGAAGCAAGACATTATATTGGGAAAATTTTCACGGACAGTGCCGCAACAGAAGTCAGGATGAATGTGAAGCTTGGGAGTATGTTACTGATCCTGTCAATGCTGTCAGTAGACCAATCTAAGATGATGCTTCGGATTTAAAAACAAAATTCAAGCATTGAGTTTAGTCAATAAATGGAAATTTTTTCCTTAAGACCTGTTTTGCAATGTTTTTCTTTTCTAATTTATAATCTTTGACAGATTTTATATTTTTTAATAGCCATTAGGCCTATCTAACAATGTTTTAGTCCCAAAATAACCTAATCTACCTAAATTAACTAACCTAACCTAAACCCCAAACCTGCTTGGAGGCTGTCAAGCCAAGGCCTCATGATTACGGTGATAATTAAGTTGTTTTTAGGTCAGTGGGGTGCAGTTAAGTAATGTTAGGTTAGGCTTCTGATTAGACTAGGGTAGGTTAGGTTAGGTTTTCAGCTAAGTGCAAAGTGATGGTGGGTTTTTGTTAATATTTCAAAGACTATTATTTTGCCAGGGATGATTTAGAATAATTTGACGCAGACATCAAAATGTACCTATTGAGCTATATCAAATTCATTACCATAAGGCAAGTGCACTTGTAAACATTTACCCTATCCTTACCTAAAGACCCTAACCTATCACTTCACAGCCCATACTGGTCATAATAAAACTGTGAGCTAATGAAAGGTCCCTAAAGGAAAAAAAGAAGGTAAATTAACAGTTCAGGACACCTCTGGAATTCAATATGCATACTCTAGAGAATGGAGGTTAAAATGTGAAATTCCAGTAGTGTCCTAAACTGTAATATACCAGAAAAAATACCAATTCTGCCAACATGTAACTTAGAACGAGGGTTTATAGAAGCAAAACAGCTCACATGCCATACCTAATGCAAATATATGAGTAGCCTACATTTTACAGCAAATATGTGGCATCACAGGGAGGCTTTCACAGTCTCATGAGATAAAATTATGCTGCACACCTACAATTCATAAGAGGCCTCAATAGCTAGTCACTTAAAACTCCATACCAAGCTCAAATCATGCATGAGAGTTCCCTGTGATCCTTGCCATAATAAAATACCACTATATGCTTGTATGTATTACAAACACTTGCCTTAACTAATGTTTTGAGGGGTAGATAACGCTAATGAGAGGCTCAAAGCTTCCTTACGACCGTGCTGAATGGACTTTAGGACTGCTCAGTACCAGTCGTAAATTTTGATGGAGTTGCGACAGAGATAGTCCCGCTGACGTCACAACATGGCGCCCAAACTGTTTTGAACATCGCGTAGTCCCGCGCTGGCGAGCAACGACAGGGACTAAAGTTTTGAGCATCCGCACCCTGAGTCATAGCTAAAGACACCTCCCGAGTTGGTATTGCGCTTAGGACGCGGCTTAGGACTCGATCATAATGGTAAAACATGGCCGCCGCACCACAACAACAATAATTTCGCCACCGTCAACCAAGACTTTCTCGTGACAGGAAAGATGTGCTTAAAGAGTCAAGTGATGCAGAACTGGTAAAGAGATACCGCTTGGACCGTGCAGGCATCATTTTCGTGACAGATTTGGTGCGGAGGACCCTAACAAGTCCAACGGCAAGAACAAGGCTCTCACTCTAGAAATGAAAGTTATTTTAATGCTGCGTTACCTTGCAACTGGAAAACTGCAACTATGTAGTGGCGACGACAACTTGTGCGTTCTCTATCGCGCTGTTGGAGTCCATGCTGCTGGTGGCGGTGGTGGTGTTTGTTTACAGGATGGTGCGGTGAGGCAACAGGTCCTCGTCCACAGTGAAACAAAGCGGTAAATAAATAATTCGTAAAACTTGATATTAATCAGCTGACTTTTCGCTGAAAACATATAAAAAAAAATATCATATTTATTATAGATTTATTGTTACGTCTTTTCTTTGCTGTTTTTTGTATTTTTCTTCAATTTTCAAAACTTGGAAGTGCAACATATAGCAGATGCTATCTCAGATGCTTATGATTTCGACCTAACAAAGTCTCGACTGTGTTATGATGAACTGCTCCTTAAGTCTCACATTTCTGACTTTCACCTATGATGCAGATTTTATAAGTACGGTCACTGGGGCCGTACTGTCTGTGCCTCCTCCTTATTCATCTGTGTACACAGATCATTAAGAATAATAAATTTTTAATGTTTTTGAACTTGAATGTATCGCTGAGCTATATTGCTGTATTTTTGACATAGCATGCTTCAAGTATTTAGTACTGTGCTTGATGAACATCAGCACCACCCTCATTAACACCACCACTGCCAAACATCATCACATCCTAAGCTTATATCAGGACATCACTTCAGCTGTCAGCATAGATTTGGAATGGGTGGAATCACAATTCACAGATGACATGTTTCCTGCTTGTAGTCCATTTTTCAGGGGATAGGGAGGGAGGTGAGGGGTAGAAGAGCTGCCTATATCAGTGCCACCACAAGAAGGTTTCTCCCTCTGGCAAGGTTATGTGGAGCCTGATAAGGTGCCACTGCTAACTGTGTGGGGCGACAGATGCAACATCCATCCAGTAAAGGGATGGCCCTGCAGGGACGGTTGCTGGTCTGCAGGTGATGGGTCCGTTTGACATTTCAAATTATGCTTACTTAACAATAAAAACTGTATATAGTTTTAATAACACAATTTCTGTTTGTAGTATAATGTGAATGATAATTAAGGAAAATTCACTGTGAAGTCTGTGGCACCTTGTGTACAGATGAGTGGTTGAGAGTTTGTAGGTAGCTACTGTAGGTTGTATGTGCCAGACTTGCTGTAACCCTAGGCTCATCAGCGCATGAATGCAGTGAGTGCCATAAAGCGGTCATCTGTCTGGTTGCTCCTAGAAATTTTTTGTTAAGGCCTAAACCGACCACTGGTGAAGAGAAAGGATGAACGGAGTCATTGAGAGGTGAGTTGTTGAAATTTAAGTAGTGGAGGAAGGGCAGCATGATGGCAGGGAACAGGATGACATGGTGATTTGTTTGTAACAAACCCATCATTGATAAAGGTCGATCCATCTGTCTATTGCCAGACGCCTTAAACCTGTAAGGGGTGACCACAAACAAATCGCCTTCATGTTGCCCTTTCCCCTGCCATTTTGCCCTGCTCCCAGTTCACACCCCCCTCTCTCATATACCTCTCCACTCCATTCCTCCATTAAGGTGCCTGATATAAATAGACAGGCACATTAGAAAGACAGATTAATAGGGAGACAGATGGGCTGACTGATAGACTGCACAGAGGTAAAATCATATAGTCAATAGCTCAGTAGGGTTAAAATAAAAAAAAGTATTGCATAAGTTAGATAGTTAATAATCATCTTAACCCTCTCATGATCTGTCATAGAGGCCTGTGTTAATAATTTTGTTCCTATGGCCTAATGGCAACTGAATTATTTTGGCATTAGCTACATTAAAGTATAACCACTTTAACTAGGCGTTAAATTGCCATCTTGAATACTATAGCAAAAACTTAATCTGCGGAATTTGGTGCTAGTCACAAAGAACTGTGGGAGGAGTGCAGAGCCAGAGTATTGTATTATTCAAGTTTTCCCAAAATTCGAAGGTTTCCCGCCTGCACCGTAAGTTCCATAACTCCTCTGACAACTGCAAATCCTTCGACAACAACACTTGAAGATTTCGGCCGTTAATGAACGTATTTACACCCGTAGAAAAGATCATTGCATTAGAAAATACTGTATATATATAACTTCTTGCCAGAGTTTTAATTAAACTTATAGGTACAAGAAATGCTTGTATGTAATATATGGAATGTTGCAACATTATTGGAACCAGGTGGTTGTTGACGATGGAGGTTGGGTTCATTGTGGTAGGTGGAATGTAATTACCGTGTATCGCTAATAATCTGTGTCAGAAACATAGCGATGATTCACTCCCTATTACGTAGGTATATTGTGGTTTTTCTGATGTATAGTGAAAATGATTTTACGGATAATGTGAGGAAATTCGTCCATGTGTAGTCGGCCCAGGGAAGCTGCGGCCAGATGACAATAATGCACACCGTTAAATTTGCTCACACTATCCGTAAAAACATTTCCATTATATATTAGGGGCATCAGAAGATAGCCACGTAATATGCAGCGAATTACCATAATATTTCAGAGACAGATTATTGACGAAATACGGAAATGGGATGCTCATAATTCAAGGTATTTATTTTTTTTTTTCCGTCTTTAACGGGCGATCTTAACATACCAAGTGGATTTTTGCTGTCATTTAGTGTATGTGTGTTTTCGTGTGCAAATCAATATTTCTGTTTTTTATTAATATTCGTAATTTCGAGGATCTTGGGTTAGGTTAGGTTGCGCTAGCATGTCGGATGAGTCAAAAAGGACCATCAGGGTAAGTTAGGTTAGGTTCCTTTTGTTAATCTTCTTCCCCTGTAGTAGCAAGTGGCACCATTTGAAGGTTCCCTACTCCAGCATCAGTCCCCTGGTATGAGGTTAGTGAAGGCTGTACATAATCCTCCAGTACAGTCTTACCTAGTAAGGTATGGAATGACTAGCATCATATTCTGTTGTTAATTTATTTTTAATTGTAGGGAGAGAGGGGAATTTATTTCTAGTTATAATTTATAGTGTAGATAGGATTTTTTGTAATTGTGTACAGTGCAAGAGAACTGTTACTCCTAGTCCCACATGCAACAGGTCAACTCTGGAACTGTCTCCCTCTGTATTTCCTGCTAGCTATGATCTCGTCTTTCAAATGCAGTGTGTCCAAGCATCTTGAAATGATCGGATCTTGAATTTGGCCTTTTTTTTTTTCTTCTTTCTTTTTTCTTAAGGAACAGTTTGCAGGCTCCTGGCCTTTTGTTCCTTCTTCCTAGCATAAAAAAAAAAAATACGCAAATTAACCTAACCTAACCCAGGCTTAAAACATCATGACATCATTAGCAATATCAGCAGGAAGATACTGTATTGTGTATGTACTGTATATCATTCATGTCATGAACAATCGGGTACTTCATGCCTTGTATCCAGTAACCCTGTTTCTATAGTCATTTCACCTTAACTTGGCCCAGATATTAATGAACAGTGCAGTACTTTTTCACCTTTATTAGTCACTTTCCATGGTCCTTTGGCTTTTACGTGACTCAGATTTACAAGGGCAGTACAGAAATGTTATCTCTTTAATCCTCTGGTTAGTTTCTGTCTTCTTGTAGTTCTTCCACCTAAGCTTGGCTCAGATTTACACAAAGTAGCTACAGTTTTGTATTCAATGATATTATTTTTAGTTTATTTGTGCTATCAGTTATTTTTGTTTGATTTTGAGGTGACCTTTGTCAGTGAAGTGGTGGTTGTGGCTTTGGTTTGTTGATACAGGCTTTACATGTGACCTTGATACTACTCTGTTGTGTGGAAGAAGCAGTAGGTTAACTTCTTAAGTGATCCTCAGTCTTTAATTGTTGTTGTGAGGGTGGCAGGCATAAAAATAGGAGTTTATTTGATGGCACTGCAGTCCAGCCTTGCCACCAACACTTGAAATAAGCTGGACATGCAGGATACACATTGTGTACGTTATATTTATGTTCCCTGCCACAGGGAGGTTAGGGCAAGGATGACCAGCCTCATTTACTCTTAAATGGCGCTGGAATAAGTAAACCTCAACTGTCTCTCAGATATAAGCTGTCACTGGCCTCATCCTACTGCAGTGCCGTAACCCGTTAGACATCAGCTATGCTCAGTTTATTTTATCTAGGCGTAAACTTGCCATCTCTCCATCTTGAATATTGAGGATCATGATCAGTAAAATATGGTGCTAATAATGAAGGCCTATGGAAAGGATGTTGAACCCTGGTACTGTTGACATCGAAAGGTTAGGTTATGTTTAGGTACTTGCCAATGTTATGTAGAAGTTCGGGGAGATTTAGAGGCTTGGTGATATATTTAAGACATCCTAAAGTGTACAGTAGAAATAGGGGTGAGTTGTTAATGTTTCCCTAAGTTTTGTAGTAAAAATGCACCGTCACTTAATTAATTTTGCGGGAAAAAATTCACTCCAGCATACTTTCTGGAGTCCTTATTAGCACCAGGGCCCAAAGGTCTCTTTACCAGGAACTGCACCTGAAGACTGGGTGAGAAAGGATCCACTGAAGTAGGAGGGTTTTATCACTGGCAAAATTGCTTTAATGAGTGGATTAGAGTTGGAAGGTTTTTTTAATATGATAATGTATACAGCACAGACTTTATTTTCAGTTGTTGGTCCTGCCCTTGGAGAAGATGATTTTGACACCCAGAATCGTCTGCTTCCTGCTTTGCCTCGTACTCTGCTGGCTGCTCTGCTTCATCCTGAAGCCAGGCACTTAATGACAAAATCAGTTACGGTAAGCCTTCTTAATGTTTTGTTACATGTAGCCAGCAGACCATATTACAGTAATACCTCAATATATAATACCCCTAGATGTGACACCCCCAGCTTAACCATTGGGGTAGAAATACCACCATACCCCACCTAACGATGGCCAAACACCGGTTTAACAATGGCTTTGATATATATAATAATCACTCTAATATCCGGACGCCCAATATCCGAACATCCCCACTATCCGGACATAAGAATGTTTCATACTGTACTTTTTTCCATACTATACTTACCTCATTTCACTCTTTAATGTCCTTTATTGGTGTGAATAGGGTGTTAGGAGCTAGGCATGTGCAGTAGGAAGGTGTTTTTCTGAGTTAGGCTAGGTTAGGGTCCATAAGTACCAGTCCAGGAGCCAGTCACCAGAATGTTTATTATTGTAAGAACCTACTTCTAAACCCTCATTTTATGTTTCTTTTGCATTTATTTCAGTCATTTATGTGCCTTATTGGTGTGATTTGGGTCTTAAATAGGTGCTATGCATGTCCAGAGGGAGTTGTATAGGTGTTTCTCTGAGTTAGGGTCCATAAGTACAAGTCCATAAGCTGGGACCCAATATCCAGACAGAACCAATATCCGGACCTACCTATGGCTCTATTACGTCGGATATTGGAGTGATTACTTATATATATATATATATATATAATTTTTTTTTATGATAGTCTAAAATTTTGTATTCAGGTTGATTTATAAACTGTTTTTAGATTTAATGTATTGTATCTCTATCTATCTATCTATTGCCAGACGCCTCAGTCCCGTTTGGGGTGGCCACAAACAAATCGCCTCCAAGTCGCCCTGTCCCCCGCCATTTCACTCCCCTGCTCCCAACTCACACCCCCCTCTCTCATATTCCTCTCCACCCCATCCCTCCATCTCATCCTCGGCCTCCCCCTCCCTCTTTCCCCCTCCACCTCACTCACATACACTCTCTTTGTCAGTCTTTCACCCTCCATCCTCTCCACATGGCCAAACCACCTCGGTATGTTCCTCATAACGCTTCCTGTCACATCCACATCAACACCACAACGCTCCTTTATATCCTCATTCGTCAGCCTGTCTCTCCATGTGACTCCACAGGCTCCTCTTAAATAACTCATTTCCACTGCTCTCACTCTTGACTTGTGTCCTTCCAACAACGTCCAAGCTTCACTTCCGTACGTTAGAGTTGGTATCACAATACTGTCATGTAGTAACTTTTTCACTTCCATGCTCACTTCCCTGTTTCTTATCACTGCTTTCAAAGAACCAGTAACCTTTCTTCCCTGCTGTACCCTTTCAAGCACTTCACCCTCCAAACCTCCATCCTTACTCATCACACTACCCAAGTACTTAAACGTACTCACATTTTCCAATTCCTCACCATCCAACCTCGCTGTACATTCACTGACTTCACCTCTCTCAAAGACCATCACTTTACTCTTCCCTACATTCACCTTTAGATTCCGTTTCTTACACACTCTCCCAAACTCATCCACCAAGCCTTGCAGCTCCCCTTTGTCTTCACTCAACAACACAGTATCATCTGCAAACAACAGCACAGGGAGTTTCCAAACACTATCCTCTCTCACCAGGGCCACTCCAACATCCACTACCCTACCTTGTACCTCTTTTATTACCCCATCCATGTACAGATTGAACAACCATGGAGACATGACAAATCCCTGTTTCAACCCAACTTTCAAAGAGAAAAATTCACTTAGTTCACCATCCACACGCACTGCAGCCTTCGCACCATCGTACATACTCTTCACAGCATTCAACAACTTCCCATCTACTCCATATATTCTTAACACTTTCCACAATCCTAGTCTATCCACCCTGTCATATGCTTTCTCCAAATCCATGAAAGCCGCATACAACTTCTTTCCCTTCTCTAGAAACTTTTCCACTAAAGATCTGAGAATGAATATCTGATCTACACAACCTTTTCCCTTCCTAAAGCCTCCCTGTTCTTCTCCAACTAATTCCTCTGTTCTTTCTCTAACTCTGTCAATAAGTATCCTACCATACACTTTTCCTATTATACTAAGAAGACAAATGCCCCTATGATTACCACACACTTCTTTTTCCCCTTTTCCTCTGTACAAGGGAATAATTATACCTGACTTCCAATCCTCCGGGACTCTACCTTCCTCCCAGGCCAATCTGCATATCTTCCACATCCATTCTACTACTATCTCTCCCCCATGCTTCAGCATTTCACCACACACTCCATCAATTCCTGGGGCTTTCCCTGATTTAACTTTCTTCATTGCTTCCACAACTTCTATCCTACTGATTTCTTCCTGTCTTCTCACCTCCCTCCTTCTCCCAGCCATTCCCCAGCCACTTATACTCGCATTACTTCCATCCTCCACGTTCAACAATTCCTTAAAGTGTTCTCTCCATCTGCTCACTTTTTCTCCCTTCTCCACTAGTAATCTACCATTTTTATCTTTCACTCCCCTGCTAACTTCACTTCCACCCTGTCTTACTCTTTTCACCTCTCTCCAGGACATTTTCTTACAGTCCCTCCACTTTACACTCAAATTCCTCATCCACTCTCTTCTTACTCTCTCTTACTATCTTTTCACCTCTCTCTTTCTTTCTACATATAACTCTCTCTTCCGCCTCTCAACCTCTTCCACGCCCCTATTCCTCATCCATTCATTGTATGCTTTCTTCTTTTGTGCCACAGCCTGTTTCACCTCTTCAGTCCACCACGCTGTTCCTTGCACCCCCTCTGTCTTCTCTTCCTTCCACACACCACATCACATGCTGCACATATTTCTTCTGTAAATATTCTACACACACCTTCCACGTCCCCCATCTGCTCCAATTCATATTTGCCCAATCGTTCCTCCACTTCTCTCTTATACTCTGCCTTTTTCTCATCCTCTTGTAACCTTTCCACTCTCCTTGCAACTACTCCCTCCTCTCGTCTTTCCCTTCTTCTGTTCCTCCATCTTACTTGGACTTTAATTCTGGCCACCACCAAGTAGTGGTCAGAAAGTCCACTCCCCAACCTCTATAAACTCTTGCATCCAATATACATCTTCGCATCCTTTCATCCACACACACATAATCAATCATTGC
>NW_027642525.1:0-4995 GCF_032717465.1 Coenobita brevimanus | reverse complement strand
AGAGAAGGACTGATGTAATCGATGAGGAATGGGAAATGACTGGTGAGAGTATCTAAATCTGTATTCCATTCGTGTACTATTTCAAAATTAGTTTTCATCACTACTTTTCCTCCTATCATTTTTTTTTCTTAACCGTCACCATCGTTTCCACCTAACCAAATCTATCTTAGGGAATCAGTCATCATAAGTTATTCTAACATAACCTGGTACATCTTATCCTTTCCTAGTCCAACCAGACCTAAATTAACCTATCTTATCCCGTCCCTTTGCATTGCATTTCATCCCGTCTCATCCTATCCCATCCCATTCCACCCAGCCTATAACCTTACCAAACCTACCCATATATGTCGAGCACGGCGATACTCACGATATAAATGTATTAAAAAATAGATGAAAAAAAAAAATAATCCCAGTTGAATCCAAATTACCCTAGCCAATCCTAGCTTAACCCACCTCATGCCATTACATTCCGTTTAAAACCCATGTAGCCAAGTTGAAACCAACCCAGCCCAACTCTTATCCTTTTCCACGTTTCTTTTAATGCACAACATTCAGCCTAAGCCATCTCAAGCCAGCACACGACCCGCTTGAGTGAGGGAGTCTGGATTCAGTGTAAAGCCGTGGGCTCGGAAGTGAGGGATTACCGCAGCTAAGTTTGTCATTGTTGTTGCGTAAAAGCCGAGCCGGTGTTGGGGGAGCTAACTGGTGGTTATTTTGGCATACATAATTTTAGCGGGAACCGTGGCGTTTTTTGAATAATGGAAGGAGCTAGAAATGACACTATGCTGAGTTAGTGTTTGGAATGAGAGAGATCAACACCCGTGCTGAAGCAGGCTTTTAGTCGAGTGGTGAAAAATTTCACTCGGTTGAAATTCCGGAAGTGACGACAGCAGAGCGAATGCGTATGTTGAATCATGTTCAAACAGCGATAGTGTTACTGTATTAAACAGTAAGTCGAGGCTTAAAGACGTTTATGCAGAATGTCAGTGTTCCGAATTGGACACTTGTTCAGCCCCTCCTGGTAAAAATAAGAGAATATATGCGGCACTGTAAGTTCAAAGTTAGGACTTAAATTTCAGAGCGTGCAACAGCAACATGATACAAAGCTTTTGTTAAGAAGAGTAATGTCATGGGCAAATTGCCTCCTGTTTGACATTTGGGTTTGTAACCTGAGTCTACAAAACTCTTCAAAACGTAGACTTACTAGAGCTCAGTAAGCGCAGGAAAGCATTGCGTGAGGTATCGCACTGAGTGTTGAGACGAGACCTCACTGGACAAGGGGAGATACGAAAGTTAAGAGATATAATTTATTCCAGTATAAAACAGAAATGGACAGAAGCAAACTGTGTCATATGCAAACCAAGTAAGTAATGGACGACGTAATTATCAGTAACAACCCAGGTATGGAGTGAGAAGGGGCAGTTCAAAACCAGATAAAGAGATGACATTTGTAAATCTACATGGCTGGGATAGCCCATACCAGCAACAGCTGGACTGGAGTGGAGAAGGTTCAGAGAAATCTTTATAGACTATGCAAGACTGATGATAATTATGAGTCATATGTCAGATTCTTGAAGTTCAGGGGTAAGGCATATCACTCACTAACCCTTTCACTACAATATATCATCCTCCATGAGCTTGAAAAGGAAAAAATAAGAGACATTGTATTCAAGGGGATAACTATTTATCTCATGACAACGTGAGTAAGGGCGAAGTTCCAGTTCAAGGAAACTATCGTGTTCTTTCTATGTATGTCTGTCACCTGGCGATGCGTCGTGTGAGGAGTGACCTTGACAAAAGTTCCTTCAGACGGCCTCTCCCTACCCAGTAACAGACCCCCTCTTCCCACGACACATCACCCTCCCTTACATACTCTGGCACCCCATTTCTGCACCTGGTTCTCGGTTACCATCTCCTTGCACCCACCTCACTATGGCACTTTCTAGTCACTGTCTTAATCTTCATTTACTCCACATGGCCGAAGCACCTCATTTTTTTTCTTAAATGTCTACAGAATATTCACTTACCCCACCTCACTTGTTCTGACTGCATTAATCCCCCTTTAACCCACTTTTATAATGCACACACATCCACTGTTACTCAAATTTCCTTGACTCATTAATCCCCTTTTTACCCACTTTCATTATGCACACACATCCACTTTTACTCAGACTCACATGACTTAATCCCCCTTTATCTCACTTTCATTATGCACACACATCCACTGTTACGTGACTCGCTTACCATCCCTTTCATCGCCTCCCACTCACCCCACCCGTCTTGACACTATTTTTCTTATAACTCACGAAGATATTTTACCCACCCACCCACTGTGTAACACACTCACCCATTAGCCTCTCCAATTCCTCCCGCATGACTTTCATTTCACCGTACCCGACCCAACCTGATTGCATTAATCTCCCTTTATCACACTGTTCAGTTTGCCTGGTATCTGTCCCTGCCACTCACGTCCTTACTTCCAGTCCATTTCCTTTCCATTTTCACTGCTCATCCTCTCTCTTTCCGCGTTCAGTTTTTCCCCATCATTTTTGGACAGAGGTTCATAGGGAATTGCATACATGGAAAGGGGAAAACAAATTTCTGTGTGTGTTAGTGTATGTGCAAGTGTGTGTGCGTGTTCAGTTATAGCTTTGGGGAGGGGCTGGTGGCCTTTTATCCCTTTTTTGTATTGTAAACGGAAAATTCCAAAAACCTCTGACCACAGGATTAAGCGATGGACATAGGGTAGAGGAGCCGCAGGGGATTCCACCTTAGTAGCCAGGACTACTATTTCAAGCCTTAGTGTGTGTGTGTGTGTGTGTGTGTGTGTGTGTGTGTGTGTGTGTGTGTGTGTGTGTGTGTGTGTTTTCCACACATACATCGGCATTATCCCTTGTGTGTGTGTGTGTGTGTGTGTGTGTGTGTGTGTGTGTGTGTGTGTGTTTTCCACACATATATCTGCATTATCCCTTGTGTGTGTGTGTGTGTGTGTGTGTGTGTGTGTGTGTGTGTGTGTGTGTGTGTTTTCCACACATATATCGGCATTATCCCTTGTGTGTGTGTGTGTGTGTGTGTGTGTGTGTGTGTGTGTGTGTGTGTGTTTTCCACACATATATCGGCATTATCCTTTTCACTGCAGCGTCTTCTCCTCAGATTAAAATCGTTTGGTTGTAGCGACTGTGGGATCTAGAGTTGTTAATTATTGGTTAAATAATAAACTGAAGAAGTTATGGCCTTGTTTCTTTAACGGATTTTCATTGACACAAATGAAATGATTTGACGTTAGCAGAAATTTATGAATAATCTCATCTATCTCTTACTTCCTTTCATCCCCCGTCACTCCGTGATACTGTCTTTGTTCAATACACTTTCAAAGTGCTGGAATACTCACACATTTTTTATTTATGTACCATTCAGTCTCAACCTGAAATTCGTCTCTGTCCGTATAACATCGGTTTGCCCTTGCTAACATTTAGTTTTGAAAAATACTGTTTATACACACTGGTAGATTCCTTGGCCAGACGCTATCACATCCACTCCTCGTTTGCTCTCAGCACTGCCATGTGCACACTGTGGCGGATAAATTTCCTGCTCAAAACATTTCCCAACCAGGTGTCTCCAACGTCACTTCTCTCATCACTAATGCATAAACACACGGACCAGTCATGGTGATATGACATGGCACTGTATCAGTTTAAGGGTCAAATTAAGCGTTTCACTCAACGCCATCTCCACTCTTAGCTGCGTTCGCTCCGTTATATTATATGCCCTTCGTCTTTGTGTAAAATGTACCATCCTACATGTACCGTATAGTCCTTTTGAAGAGGTAAATCAAGGCTGTATCAACCCTCTTCTAATTGGAAATTATCTTGAGGTGACTACAATCTGTCTAGAGATAGAAAGAATGCTATGGAAAAGACTAAATGAAGAGGTTTAGATTAACCACAGTCTGGTGAAATGGTAGATTGTCTCTTAAAGGTGACTACCCTGTAATACTTTGTTTAACCTTATCAGCCCGAGGACGTTATGTGTATTTTATTCTTGTTGGTACCACAGTATTTTATTTAGCTAAGAGAACAGCTTCTTGGTTGTGAAGATGGTGATGATGAACGCTATATATTACGTCCCCCAGTTTCTCTACGCCTTCCCTCATGCTACACGGGTATCTGGTAGCGTTCATGACCTAACTATCTCACTGCCATATTGCAGAACTTTTGCCTATCAGAGTGGGTTGGGGTTGTCGTGGGTGGAGGAGTGGAGGGTTGTCAGTAAACACACTGGAGGTTCTCCAGCCACTGTGACTGACACCGTGATACCCGACCATCACACACCGCCTATATTAAACTCAAGCACCCTATAACTAACTTCCTGCATATTATACGTTAACCTCCGTTTTTTTTATTTTTTTTATTCGATATTTTTTATGTGGACAATTTTTTTTCAGTTCATAAATTTTGTTTTCTTCATTAGAGGAGTTAGATACAGATTTCTTTAACCCTTTAATCACTAATGTACTCTCCTAAGCTAAATAAAATTGCCTTTGAAACAGCATCACTAAAAGAATGACGTCCTCTGGCAGGGGGTTGTATTCTGGGGTGCGATATTGATGCTAACTATTTCCAGATTGCTAAAGAAAATTGTAAAGCGTATCACTGTGAACAAATATGAGAAGGAAAGGCACTAGGAAGCCTCCTAAGCCCTGTACATGGATGGGAAAGAAGGTCCAGGCAAGACGGACCATCCAACATTTTCTCGTTCACTCACCCCTTCAGTACCATGACGCCTTTTTACCAGCGTTGCTATGTGCCAGGTATATTGGAGGCTTGCTTGCTTTGCTTGCTTGCTTGTTGTTCTTGTTGCTTGTATTCTTATTTATATTTTTTGTCTTTTTATAAGAGAAAGTCTGTTTTAAATCCTTCACCACATCCGTACCTCGAAAACTACAATACCCCTCCTAGCCCTGTCATTCACGCAGGCTCATAAAACTCAACGAGT
>NW_027642524.1:0-16558 GCF_032717465.1 Coenobita brevimanus | reverse complement strand
TTTACATCTGCATCGAGAGACGCAAATATATGAGAGGCATGTTTGCTTTCTTGTTTTTATTCTTGAAAAGGTTTATTAATAAACTATCTCCACGTTCATACCAGTAAATGCCAGACAGCTTACAGCATTTATGGATTTGGAAAAAGTGTATAACTAGGTAAATGGCTTGTATTGTGGAAAGTGTCCAGAATGTATGGAGAAGGGAGTAGGGTGGTGAGAGCATAACGAGTGCAGGGAGATGGAGCAAAGCCAGTACCGTAAAATAAGTTGATGAACATTGTTGCGTATTCTTTGATCTTCTGACGATGGGTGCGAAATGGGGATGTATAATGTTTGCTATGCTGCTCAGTATGTGTATACATAATATAATTATGTGGACCAAGTAGATGATAATGAATAGGCCTAAACATGAAAGAGGAGAGAAGAGAGCACAAACTGATTAATGTCCTGTTGGCAGATACAGCGGGGATGTATACAGTTATGTCTGCTTGTCTGATCAAAGTGTACATGGATGGAGCAGTTGTTGGTCAGGGTAGATTAACCTGAAACTAAAGGAAGTTAACTGAGAATTGATCGCTTAATTTGTTTTGCAGCTAATCCTGTGCTCTCTGCAAGTAAGGGAAGGAACATTACTTACTCGTAGTCTGGTTTATGAAGCTGGAGGCATATGAACAATGGAACTTCAGAATGGATGTAGGGAAGAGTTGTGACGATACTTACAGTATATTCTGGTATATATATATATATATATATATATATATATATATATATATATATATATATATATATATATATATATATATATATATTGTTACGGAACAGAGAGAGATAATGAACACTTCAAGTGAGAATACTAAAATCACTACTGTCCCGCAAATTTCCAGGTTCAAAACAAAGAAGTTAGGTAAAATTACAAGTTAAAGTTTAATGCTCAAACTAACAACTAAACATTCAGGACTCATAAGGATAATGTAATGGCAAAAAACAGGTTAAATATATGGTTAACTGCAATAGCCTCTATTAACACGAAATTAGCAAGAGTAAATTTATCTAAGTCAGCCCTGATAAAATAAGAAAACCGGATAATGCTCAGTTAATGCAAGATATATTATTACAGATACAAAATATTATTAACAATGGCTGACGTCAAAAACTCCACATGAATCACAAAAACCTCACCAGGCCTACGAATTAACACCTTATGCTATACAGTACAAGAAAAAAATGCAACAACACTTACTGTATACTCAAGTTACACAGCTGCTAGATGGTTGGAGACTTCCTGAGCACTCACAAAAATAATAACAACTGTACAGGGGAGGACAGAAATGTGAACAAAATGAGAAGTAGATCTAAGTGGCAATTATTGCAGAGACTGAGCTCATTATATAGGGACTGGCAGAGCTTGATACAACTTGTAAGAAGGAAACGCAAATGAAGCCATAGGGGACAAAGAGTTGACACTCCTGACCTGAACAACAGAAAGAACGACTTACTCTACTATAAGGGAGGAGAAGGGGGAGTGAGGTAGAACACGGAAGCTTGGTCACTATGGAAGCCACGAGGCGAATCGTGATCAAACATGCAGCATACTGTACGTTAGAATTATACAAAGGATCATGATATCATATGCTATTTAACACCTCCCCTAAAAAAAAAAAAAAAAAAAATTTACAAAGGAAATTTCTTATTACTCTAAAACAATCTGTCTAAAGTCTAGATAAGCAATCTGCAATAACATTTTCTTTCCCCTTGACATGTTGTATGTCTAATGAATACTCCTGAAGAAGTAGACTCCATCTTGTCAATCTCTGATTTTTATCTTTAAACTCACTAAGGAATTTCAGTGGGTTATGATCGGTATAAATGACTATGGGGTCAAAACCAGAACACAAATAAAATGAAAAATGCTGTAAACTCAAAATCAAGGCCAAAAGCTCTTTCTTAATAGTTGAGTAGTTCTTTTGAGGTGGAGTGAACTTCTTACTGTAATAAGATACAGGGTGTTCAATACCCTGATCATCCTCTTGCAGCAACACAGCCCCAGCTCCTGTATCACTTGCGTCAACAGCCATCTTAAAAGGCTTAGCAAAATTTGGAGTAGCGAGCACTGGCTGACTTAATAGGATAGCTTTAAGTTTGCTGAAAGAGGATTCACAGTTATCGCTCGAGACAAATTTAACTCCCTTTTTCAGTAGGTCTGTAAGTGGTGATACAAGAATTGAAAAGTTAAGAACAAATCTCCTGTAATAACCTACCGTTCCCAAAAATCTTTGTAACTCTTTCCTACTTTTAGGTCTGGGAAGATCACTTATAACCTGAACCTTAGCTGCTGCTGGTGCAACGTGTTCATCACCAAATACGTACCCAAGGTACTGAACTTTAGCTTGACCAAACTCACACTTTGATAAATTAGCTACAAGACTAGCCTGAACCAAATGCTCAAGAAATTTACTGACATGGCATAGGTGATCTTTCCAGTTGTCACTGAAAAATAATACATCATCAATGTAAACAACACACCCTGCCAAACCCTCTGTTACAACATTCATGAGCTTCTGAAAAGTGGCTGGTGCATTCTTCATACCATATGGCATTACAGAACATGCAAAAGTCTTTCCTTGTGTTACAAAACATGAGATCTCCCTAGCACGTTCAGTCATAGGTACTTGCCAGTATCCCTTTAACAAATCAAACTTACTAATGTACCTAGCCTTTCCGATCTTGTCTGTGCAATCTTCCACGCGAGGGAGAGGGTAAGTGTCTGTTTTGGTTATCTGATTAACACGTCTGTAGTCGATGCAAAGCCGCTGTGACCCACCTGGCTTAGGGACTAGAGTGACAGGAGAACTCCACTCGCTCTGACAGGGCTCAATCATCTTGTGGTCCAACAGGTAGCCAAGCTCCTTCTGGATGAGAGGAACTTTCACTGGGTTCACACGGTAAGGAGGCAGTTTAATTGGCTTTGTGTCTCCAACATCGACATCATGCATCAACACAGTGGTTCTTCCTGGAGTGGCCCGTAACACTTGCGGGTACTTCTGCAGTAATGCCGAAAACTCCTGCCTTTCCTCGGGAGCTAGATGAGAAAGCTTAGTCTGGAGATCATTCATGATATCAGGATTCTTCCCCAAACTATCACTCAGGCTCATGCTGCATGGCAGAACTTCACTTGCAGACTCGGGTGGAACAGCTACAGTACAGACTGGGTTATTTTCGTCCCGCCTATGATATAACTTTAGCATGTTGATGTGACAAAGTTGCTTGTTCTTTCTACGATCTGGTGTGGTGATGACATAGTTAACATCACTGAGTTTCTTCTCCACGAAATAAGGACCACTAAACTTGGCTTGAAGAGGTTGCCCATGCACCGGTAGCAGAATCAAAACCTGATCTCCTGGCTGAAAGTGGCGTAACCTGGACTTCTTATCATACCAAGTCTTCATCTTCTCCTGAGCAGCTCCTAAATTCTCTCTCGCCAGCTGCAAAGCAGTGGACAGCCGTTCTTTGAACTTCATCACATACTCCAGCAGGTTGACGTCATCTTCCTCCGACAGCCAGCATTCCTTGAGTAGCTTAAGGGGTCCTCTTACTTCATGGCCAAACAGTAGTTCAAAGGGTGAGAAGCCCAGTGATTCATTTGGAGATTCTCTTGTGGCAAATACAACAAATGGAAGACCTTTATCCCAGTCTTTCTGATGTTCCAAACAGTATTTCTTGAGCATCGATTTGAGTGTTTGATGATACCTCTCCAACGCTCCTTGGGTCTGGGGATGGTAAGCTGAAGACATGATCTGGGTGATACCCAACTCTTTCAGAGACTGCTTGAAAACATTTGACATGAAATTACTTCCCCGGTCTGACTGTACCTCCTTGGGTAGACCAAACTTGGTGAAGAACCCTAGCATTTCCTTAACCACGTTCTTTGCTGAGATATTTCTAAGTGGAATGGCTTCAGGATAACGAGTAGCCACATCAATCAGGGTCAACACATAAGAAAATCCTGAAGAAGTCTTAGGAAGAGGGCCCACAATATCCACCAACACACGGGTGAATGACTCCTCAAAAGGAGGAATGGGAACTAGAGGTGCAATCTTTTCTGTCTGATTACACTTCCCCACAACTTGACAGGTGTGACAAGACTTACAATACCAGGAAACATCTCTGAAGATACCTGGCCAGTAGAAGTGTTTCAAAATGCGTGCCACAGTCTTCCTCACTCCAAGGTGTCCTGCCAAACTGGAATCATGAGCCACTCTAATGATATCCTGCCTACAAACACGAGGGATGACAACTTGATGTACAACCTCCCATTCACAGTCGGCTGATGCTGTTGGGGGTATCCACTTCCTCATAAGTACTCCTGACTTTATATAATAACAAGTAGAAGCACCAGCTGACTCTTCCTCACTGCAAGCAGAGTTAGCTAGACCTTTCAACTCAGGGTCAGCAACCTGCAACTCAACCAACTCTTGACGAGACAAATTATCAACACTATGGGGTACTGCCTCATCTGGTGAGTGGTCCAAATTAGCAAGACAAGTGTCAGCTAGGATAACATCATCATCATCATTGTCCTCTAAGTCACCAGTAACTTTAGACTTAGCCCTAGTGACAGCACATGCAGAGAACACATCAGGGACATCACAATCCTGGGTCGCAGCCACTGGCTCACTAGACAACTGAGGAGCTGGACACACTTGACTTCCACCAGTATCATTTCCAAGTAAGAAAGTTACACCTGACATTGGGAGTGTCTCAATCAACCCAACCATAACGAAACCATTAACAAAACCAGACTCTAAATTCACTCTGCACAGAGGGACAGAGAAGTAATTATTCCCTACACCTTGTAAGATTACAGTTTCATCAGAGGAATTAACATTAGAGCCTTGAACACTGGTCAGCATAAGGGATTGGCAAGCACCTGTATCACGATATATTTTAACTGATTTCCTGTCATTACTGTCCAGAGGACTGACAAAACCATCAGACAGGAAATTAGCACATGAACTCTTGACAGTGTCACCCACGTTACTGCTCAAAAGAGGAGCTTCATCATAAGAATTTTATTTACCCCTCAAAGCAGGTTCAGTTAACTCAGTTAAAGAATTCTGGGAACTCTCAAGGGTGGACACTAGACCAATTGACTGAATATTTAAAGACTTCTTTTTGTTCACATCACGCTGTCTCCTGAAACATTTCTCCGTAGTATGAGCAAGCTTACTACAATAAGTACATTTACTTTTCTAAAATCTAGAGGTGGAGCTGGTATTTACTTCTTGAGAAACATCATCTTTATTCTCTTTCTTGTTACCTGTACTCTGAGTAGAGGCAACGTACTTACTCTCAGCTTTCCTTTTTCTTTAGAATATCTCTTGTGAGTGAGAACATATTCATCAGCTAAAACTGCAGCATCAGACAAATTATCTATTCTTTTCTCATCAAGATATAGGCTTACATCTTTACTAATACACCTTTTGAAGTCCTCCAGCAAAATCATCTGCTTAAATTTATCAAAATCAGAATTTACATTCTTAGAATTTAACCACTGCTCTAACAGATCTTCTTTGATTTTTGCATACTCAACATGGGATTGCTTATCTTGCTTATAAGTTGTCCTAAATTTTACTCTATAGGCTTCAGGAACAAGCTCATAGGCCTTAAGAATCAAGCTCTTAACTACATCATAATTATCAGATTGATTCTGAGGCAAAGATGCATAAGTTACTTGAGCTTTACCGGTGAGAACAGTTTGAAGGAGTACTGGCCAATACTTTTGGGCCAATTAAAACCTGTAGCTACCCTCTCAAACAACTGAAAATACTTTGTTAAATCAGATTCATTAAAAGGAGGGACAAGTTTAACATTTTTAGCCATATCAAAATCATCAGAGCTAGATGATCCAGTTCCAACTTGTTTCATGCGATACTCATGGTCTGCCTGAATCCTAGCAAGTTCAACTTGTGCCTGAAACTCAGCCTCCTTAGCACGAGCCTGAAACTCAGCCTCCTTAGCACGAGCCTGAAACTCAGCCTCCTTAGCACGAGCCTGAAACTCAGCCTCCTTAGCACGAGCCTCCTGCAGGGCTAGCTGTAACTTAGCTATTTCAATCTGCGTTTGCTCATCTGGAGGAGTTACATTAAACAAGCTTTCATTAATCATGCCAGCAATTTGATCTTTAGAATGATGAGAGCGAACGGCAATTCCCAATATTTGAGCAACAAGCTTAAGTTCATTCTTTGTTCTGTTTTCTACATCACACACTGTTTGCACACTTGACAAAAAATCTTTGGCTTCATCAAGAGTAGTAATAGTAGACATCATGAATAAATCACGGTCACAAAATATCAAGCAATATCCTTACGATAATATCCTGAATATCCTGATAAGAGGTCGCCAAATTTATGTTACAGAATAGAGAGAGATAATGAACACTTCAAGTGAGAATACTAAAATCACTACTGTCCCGCAAATTTCCAGGTTCAAAACAAAGGAGTTAGGTAAAATTACAAGTTAAAGTTTAATGCTCAAACTAACAACTAAACATTCAGGACTCATAAGGATAATGTAATGGCAAAAAACAGGTTAAATATATAGTTAACTGCAATAGCCTCTATTAACACGAAATTAGCAAGAGTAAATTTATCTAAGTCAGCCCTGATAAAATGAGAAAACCGGATAATGCTCAGTTAATGCAAGATATATTATTACAGATACAAAATATTATTAACAATGACTGACATCAAAAACTCCATATGAATCACAAAAAACCTCACCAGGCCTACGAATTAACACCTTATGCTATACAGTACAAGAAAAAATGCAACAACACTTATACTGAAATTACACAGCTGCTAGATGGTTGGAGACTTCCTGAGCACTCACAAAAATAATAACAACTGTACAGGGGAGGACAGAAATGTGAACAAAATGAGGAGTAGATCTAAGTGGCAATTAATGCAGAGACTGAGCTCATTATATAAGGACTGGCAGAGCTTGATACAACTTGTAAGAAGGACGCGCAAATGAAGCCATAGGGGACAAAGAGTTGACACTCCTGCTCTGAACAACGGAAAGAACGACTTACTCTACTATAAGGGAGGAGAAGGGGGGAGTGAGGTAGAACACGGAAGCTTGGTCAGTATGGAAGCCACGAGGCAAATCGTGATCAAACATGCAGCATTCTGTACGTTAGAATTATACAAAGGATGATGAAATCATAGGCTATGTAACAATATATATATATATATATATATATATATATATATATATATATATATATATATATATATATCTATATATATATCTATATATATATATATATATATATATATATATATATATATATATAGAGAGAGAGAGAGAGAGAGAGAGAGAGAGAGAGAGAGAGAGAGAGAGAGAGAGAGAGAGAAATAGATAGATAGATAGATATAGATATAGATAGATAGATATACAGAGAGAGAGAGAGAGAGAGAGAGAGAGAGAGAGAGACTCACTGCAGGATGTTCTGTATGCTGAATGGTTTAGTGATGTGAGTGTGTGATATTGTCTGAATATATGGGAAGTGTATGTTAGTACTTATTTGTATTTTTAGGTAATTGTTTTCCGGGGAGGGGCACTAACCCTCCGCCAACTCACTTGCTGTCACGTAGGGAACACTTGTTGGTTGGTTCTAAGGTTACCACCCAGCGTTGTAAATGATTTCCTGGTTTAAAGGAAATCATTTGGCGTGCCACTCAGTGTAGAGCTACCCTAAAATAGATTACCGCTACATTAAGTGGGTGGATGATTGGAGGGGGAGGCCGATGATGAGATGAAGGGATGGAGTGAAGAGGTATATGAGAGAGGGGGATGTGAGCTGGGAGCAAGGCAGTGAAGTGGCATTGGACAGGGCGACCTGAAGGCGATTTGTTTGTGGCCACCCCTTACGGGATTGTGGCGTCAGGCAATAGATAAATAGTACGATGATAGGACTGATAAGTAAGTAAAACTTATGACGAAATATGACTGATGAGGTAATATAAAAGAGGATCCAGAAGGACAAGGCCAATACGATGTCGCCTTTTATATATAATTTTGCTGTATTGGCACAATTTCATTCAGTGTAGAAAATTTATTTTCGAACTGGACGGGGTAAATGAATTCTCCATTACAGCAGGCCTCTGCAAAGGCGAATAACTTTGGTTGACGGTGGTTAAATAATAGTAATAATAATAACATAAGCTGCAAAAGAGGTTAAGGATATGAAAGTGGAAGTTATCTCTATGACATGTATTCCAGTCACTCCTCTCCTCATTTTATTCTCTTCCCACTCTCTCCCCTCTCCTCCCTTTCCCCTCTCATAATTATGTCTCATCTCTTTCCTTTCTCGTACATCTATCCTCTTTCCCTTACACTCCTCTCTCTCCTCTTTTCATTCTCCTCAAACAGCTACTCAAACAATTTACAACCAAATCCAAGTGAATACGGACATGAAGAATACGCTGTTACAAAATGTTGAATGATTATATTAAAGTGCCGTGGACACTTGTCAATTGTAAAAGCTAATTAAGATCTTTTTTGGATACGTCCCCAGTATGTCCAGGAGCTGGAGTGTTGGGTGAATGATTACAACGCTGATTTTAGTGTAAATGATGTCGATTGTTTTCCCACCGTAAAACTTTATTGCCTCCACCAAGGAGGTTATGTTTTCACCCCTATCCGTTTGTTTGTTTGTTGGTTGGTTGGTTTGTGAACAAGATTACACAAAAACTACTGGACGGATTTCCACGAAACTTGGTAGAAGAATTGGCCTTGACTCAGAATGCACTCCATTAAAATTTGGTGCGGATCCGGATAAAGGTGCGAATCCAGGATTTTCTTTTTCGCTTTCTTTAACATTTCGAGATAGGGCGTTGGCGGAGGTACGCGCTCTGCTGAGTGCCATTCTAGTTTTTCCTTGTTTCTGGAGACAGCCTCACCTCATCACCCGGTGGGAGAAAGGATGATGATGATGATGTACCGAGATATTTTAGCAGTGCTTTTAATATTCCAGTAATGCCTCTCTCTCACACGAAGGAGTTTGAAAGGTGTTAATTTAGCGTGAAAGTGAGACCACAAACAACTAAGAAGTTAGCGAGGAGTTAAGAGTGTCAAGGATTCCCCCTCTCTCCCATTCCATCCCTTGTCCCCACCTTTCAATCCCTCTTTTTCTGGCAGCCCCCTTTCCCCATCTTCCCCAGTTGGTTAGGCCGGTCAGACTATTGGGCGAAGTAAGTTTCCTCATGTCACTGTTTACCTAGCCGTATAATTTGGAATCTGGATGTAAATTCGACTGTTGCAGATCGTATTGTAGGGGAAGAATGGGACTCACCCAACACTAATCGTCTGCCTTGACCCCGTGAATCACATGACGTATTTTATTGGTTTATTGTTGCCATCTCCAAGCGATTTTATTGAGCGTAGGGAGGGTTTTCCAATGGGAGGGTTAGATACTTTATTAACCCCTTGACTGCCATAGATCCCTCTTAAAGTGGAATGAAATCGTCTGGTGGCGGTTTGATTAAAATGAAAATATCTCATCGTGTTGAGTTGTTGGGTAACAGCTGAGCATACACACAAAGAGCAGTCACTGGGCAGAAAACATAGTGTAGAAAGTGATATTGTTATCCACACTTGCACACTTACACACCCCTTATTCCCCACTTTCTCTATCATATAACTCCTTCAGCCCAAAGACGCCTTTTTTGTTCATGCTAACATTGAGTCTGTTATATAGACTAATTCAAGAGGGCCCTTAGTAAAGGCTGTTGTTATCCCCTCGTGTCCGAAAAGAGTCTACTAACCTAAGCAAAATTATCTGGAGGTAGGCAGTACTGTAATCACGGCGATGTAGCTAGGATTGAAAAATGGGGTGACCAAGAGATGGCTGAAGAAGAATTTGGTGGGGGCAGGGATATAACCTGAGAAAATAAAGTTTTGGTGACCACTGGGTTGGCCAGGCGTATTCCATGGGTGGCCACTGCCAACTGGGCCACCCCTCTGAATACGCCACTGTATAATAAGCTCTGTACTGTATGAGAGAAGAAGTTACCCCTCACGCCATCTTTTAAGTGGATTCAGGGTGATAATGATGATGATGATGAAACTGAAGTGGTCGGTGTGAGGGTAACAGAACCAAATCCCGCTCTTCTCAACATAAATGATAATCGCGTTCAGATTACTCAGATCTGCAAAATTAAAGTCATTAAATTTTTTTTTAAATTCTAACTATGTATTTTTATTGCACTTTTATGCACAATAAAAAATACATTTAGAATGTTCCCATCACATCGCATTTTATTACTAAATTAAGAAGAAATTTAATTAAAGTATATCAGATAATAAATTTCAGTCGATCTATACAATATTGTTCTAAATTAATTACAAATAAAAATATTTAGTTAATGTAATTTTTTACACATATACATAAAGGAAACAACATTCTATATTCCATGACACACATACTTCTCTAGTCTTTATAACTTCTCAGTTTTTCTTTTCTTTTTTTTCTCAAAAACTTCGATTGGTGGTCAGTCGTTACTGTTTCCGGTGCGTCCCTATGAATCATCCAGCAGTAGTCCGCGATCATACTGACATCCCAGCGTCCCTGGTACCTTCTTTCCATGTCCTTGATATGCTGATGGAATCTCATCCTGTTCTTCACTCACTGATCCAAGGCATGGGGGGAAAATTCCAAATGCGAATCCAAATAGTGAACTTTGAGACATGTCGCAGCCAAACTCCTTAAACTTGACTAACAAATATCTCGCAGTTTATTTGTAATTTGGATTGTTATTGTTATCTAAAAACTTAGAAATTACATCTTTGAATTATAACCGAACCTCTCGTTCAAGTCGCTCATTGCACCATCTAATTCTACATCAGAAATCAGTTTTCTAATATCAGGTCCAGTAAATATGCCCTCATTCACTTTAACTTCAAACAAAATCAGGAAACTTTTGGCACAAATACATAAAACAGTCTCCCTCATTTGATAGGGTTTTGACAAACTGATAAGAAGCGGTGGTAGCAGCAGATTATTTGGATTCACCAAGCTAGGTCTGATATGTTTTTGGCACCAAGCTGTAGATCTTTTCTGTTTGGTCATTCTTACTGAACCCAATGTAAATCCTTTGCTCTGCTGTCCCACTCACAGAGAAAATATGAGAATTTTTTACACCCTGACTGCTGACCCACTAAGGTACGCAGAACTTTCAGGTTCTCATATTTGAACCAACGATGCTCATTGTGGTTGGTTTTCTCGAGAAGAGATGTCGAATTCGGGTATGTTTCTTTTAAACTGCACAGAATGAGCAATAGATACTGATGGACATTTATTATCATTATGAAGAAGTACCCATTTCAGGTTTCTTTTAGATGAATCTATAAATAGTCTCCATTCTTCTCCATTATAATCTCTCCCAAGTTTCTGCACTAGGCCACTTACATCAGTGTAATAAACCAAGGATCCATCTTTCTTGAAATATGGCGCAAACTCTTTTGCTCTGTCTCGGTAATAAGAGAAAGTTGTGTCTGGATGTAAGAAGCTTTTATCTTTTAATCGGAACCCAAAGAGCTCTGCAGCATCCCTGGGGAGACAAAGGTTCTTACTAAATCATTAAGTTCATCCTGAGAGAGTGGATGTGGCTCATTGCTTGAACACATTGTGACATATTCTTCATCGTCTACTGCAGCACTTTCTTCCTCTAACTGAGTTTCCACATAATCAAGACTCATGTAAAGTAGGGACTGGTAGATCAGATCCATGTGGTACAGGTCTTATTGCTGATGGAAGATTAGGGTAACATTTTCTTTCTGATTCTTCTTGTTGTATCCTTGAATTTTGCAGGAGCAAGAACAACAATCGTTACTATGATTTTTAGGCTCACTCCATATCATCAGAATATTAAAAGAAAGAGCCTTCTTTTTACGTGTCGTCCTTTGTCTTAGTTCCTCAACACAAACAGCGCAGACACTGTGAGGGGCCCACCTTTTGTACTGGTCGCCAAGTTTTACTCCAGAGTAGGCTAATAAGATTTTTTAACAAAAATCTGTTGTGTTGTGTCTCTGTTTTTCACTAAAAATTTTCCACAGAAATAGCAAAAAGAAAAATCAGGACTGTTCACACAACCATTAGACACCATAATGTGATCGTTAACAGTACAACAAAATTTTCATTTACCTGGAAAGAGAAAAAAATAGTAAATATCACTACTTCCTCAATAAAACCACTGTTTTCAGTAAATATCACAGTGTTAAAAAAAAAAATCCGCTGAGAGTAATTTACAAGCGTACTTAACCAACTTAGTCACACTGAGATAATTGTTTGCTGCACCCCAACGCTGGTATGACTCATCACTCTGTTGTGTTCCAGTTATATTCTTGCTTATTACCAAATATAATAACTGCTTTTTTAATTATGTTTTTTTTTCTATTCAGAATATTCTAAATTCAAACATATTAATATTGCAATAAATTATCTATATGTCCATCCATCCATCCATCCATCATCCAGTCCTATGCCGCCCCATGAGGAGCGTAGGAACCCGGGGCTAGGCAAGTTGGTCCTATCATTTTAGTGCCCAGCCTCACTCATCCCTGAGTGGCATTAGGCCTACATGAGCAATAAACCCCAACCATCCCTTGGATATAAACCTACACAGACTTATCCGGTTGGAGCGCTTTAATTACCCACTAAACCACCAGGTGCCATAATTTGGTTTTATGGTTACCACCCAGCGTAGTAAATGGTTTCCTGGTGTACTGGAAACCATTTGGCTTGTCACTCAGTGTAGAGTCATCCGTAGGCGAGGAAAGAGGAAAGAATGAAGGAAAGAAAGACAGAAGAGGAAGGCTAGAAGAGAGGAAAATGCAGACGCCCAAAGCAGCACTACCTCGAGTGAGTGGATGGTGAGCGCCCTCACCTACCACAAATATCCATATGTAAACTATTATACTGTGAAATGATTCTAAAACTATAAAAATGTTTTTAAATCTAAAAATGTTTCATAAACTAAAGTTTTTGCTGAATAAAAAAAAAAATGTGATGGAGAGAGATTGTTTTAATTTTTCTAATTCAGTGCCCAAAATATATAAAAATCACATGAAATAACTAGAACAATTTTTTCAATGTAATATGTGTTATTACACTGAACGGGATGGAAATGACCCCTTCAACCTGGTGCTCCCAGAGATCTTTATTGAATGACTATATCCTATGATAATGTGGTGAGTGAAATTAGTAAACGTATTTTAGTGCATGTGTATGTGTGTATGTTATGGAGGGGGGGGGGGGTTGCAGCGTGGACACAGTGGATTATTTGTGAGTAGTATTTTAAATTGGTTCTGTGGCAGAGAATGCCGATGGCCACATGGCAGTCTGGCTATAATACTCTTGTCTCTGTGGGTAGGGTGGTTTGGCTGTATACCCTCGCATGTCTATGGATAGGGTAGTTTGGTTATATACACTCGTGTCTATGGGTAGGGTGGTTTGGCTGTATACCCTCGCGTGTCTATGGATAGGGTAGTTTGGTTATATACACTCGTGTCTATGGGTAGGGTGGTTTGGCTGTATACCCTCGCGTGTCTATGGATAGGGTAGTTTGGCTATATACACTCGTGTCTATGGGTAGGGTAGTTTGGCTATATACACTCGTGTCTATGGATAGGGTAGTTTGGCTATATACACTCGTGTCTATGGGTAGGGTGGTTTCTGATGGGTAGATCTCCAGAGCTCCCAAGTTCATTATAAAGAACGCTTGGACATAATTTTTAGAGAATTCAATCCCTTCAAAACGATTATTTTTAATTCATGTTACGGGCAGTCGAATTATTCAGTTTAGTAATGATTTCTTTGCTACTGTTGGTGTTGAATATATTCTTTAAGACCTTCATTGTTAGGATGCTGACTTTGAAGAAAATTGTCTTGTTACAGCATGGGTAGACCTAAGCACAAAAATGGTCATTGTTTAAAGGAGTTAAAATCTACGCTAAACTGCATTAAAAAATGATTGTCCAATAACAAGAATAAGAAAGAATTCATCGCAGTGAAATAAAATCGTTTGTTCAGTAGCAAGAATGAAGAAAAAAGTCATGGTAGTGACTGCTGAAAATGTCCCCCAGTTAAAATATTCGACGACCCCAAATTTACCAGTCAGTACCCGGAATAAAGAACTACGCGAGGAAAATTTATAAGAGTGATTTGGACTGGTGTTGGAAAAAAAAAGTGTGTTGATGAAAAATGTTAAAAACGAGTCGCGATAAATATCAGTGGCAACGAGAAAACAGTGCTGAATTGAATGCTGCTACGTTCTTACTGCTGTCCTCCGTAAATGAACGGGCGGATGAATGAGCTGAATAAATTAATGAAAAAGTATTAAGTAGGATAGAAAAGAGATTATACTGTATTAATTCAGTGTGACTAGTGCTATTTTTTTCATTCTTTACTGTGGCAAATAAATATAATAAGAATGTAAATAAATGTAAAAAACAGAACTCTAAAATGGGGTTGAAAAAACATTGAAGGACGACATAATCCCAGCGAAATTTCGTTAATTTAATCTGACTAGTGCATTGTTTTCGCTTACTGGACAAAGCCAATAAGTCAAAGAACAAAAGTTACGTAGCACAGAAAGACAAAAATACTGCAGGTGTCGAAAGTATTACAGAAAAACATATTGAATTAATCTGGCTCTTTTTTTCCCTCATTAGACTTTCAGGTTGCACCGGAAAGTTTGGGGTAATGATCACGGGAGGGGAGAGGGAAAGGATGGGGGAAGGTGAGGGGAGGATGGGTGAAGGGAAGGGAAGGGGTAGGAAGGGAGAGAGGGAGAAGATAGAAGAATGGGAGGGAAAATGGGGAAGAAGGAAAGGCCTAAGACGAAGAGAGAGAGAGAGAGAGAGAGAGAGAGAGAGAGGAAGGGGAAGGAGGAAACAAAGGCGACTGGAGTACTTCAAAAGGAAGAGAAGAGAAGAAAAGGTTGGAGGAAAGGAAGGGGAAGGAGACTGAGGGTGGAAAGGGAAGAACGGAGGGAGTGGAGGGAGGATGGAAGTGGGGGAGCAAAAGGTGGAAGAAAGGAAGTTAGTGCGCGTACCCTTTCTATTTGGGTCCCCTCGTTTCATAAGAAGGAGAGTGAGGTGAAGAGGAGAGGATGGCCGAATGCGTGGAGAAAGAGAAGGGGGAAGGAGAGGGGAAGGGGAAAGGACCAGCGGAAAAGAAGAAGAAGAAGAAAGGAGAAGGAAAGGAATAAGAAAAAGAAAAGGGTAAAGAGTGGAAATGAATAGATGAGAAAATGTCAAAGGAAAGAATGAGGATATGGGGATGCATTACTCATTCCATTCCATTTTCTTCCCACTTTGCGCATCGTTTAAGCTGTGGAGGTGATGGACTCGCCATAAATCGTGATTGAATAAATGTAATGGGTTAGACGGTGTCATTAGGGCCTCCTGCCATTAAATTAGTGGTCTGGGTATGGAGGTCCCTTTCATCAGTATGGGGAAGTTCATCTTTTTTTTATCATTTGCTAAATATGTTCACTTAATTGTCCATTTATCGTTACTTTCGATCCATGTACTTACTGTTTCTGCTTCCAAATTTATGTTAATCTTGTTTCTATCCACTTCCAGTTTTCACCAGTACTTCAGAATCCGTATACTCATTTTATTCCGTCTTGCATTTTCCATCTGCCTTACAATCAGTGCATTTGCTTTTGCTTCATTCTTTGTCTGCATTCTCGCCTGTTCACTTCATTTGTTCTCTTCGTTTTTACACTTCCTAAAATCATATTTCGTTCCAGCTCCATTCTGTCCATTGCCTTTATCCACTAAATTTCTCGATCTGGGAATATCTGTAGGCGCGCCCTGTCCTTCTGCCTATCAATAACGTTTTTCCGACACGACGTGCTTTGCATCCGTAGCCTTTAGCGACTCCCCGAATGACGATCCTAATGATACCGAATCTGCTCTGGTACTTTAGTACTTGTTTCCAGCCACATTACGCCCGGTCCATTCTCTCTCTCTTTATGCGAGCTATCTGTACAAAGTACCCCAGTATATAGTTCATATCATGCCCCTTTAAAAGATATCCACGACAATTTTGTAGCTTTGGACTCAAATTCATAAACCCTGATGACTTCATAATATTATTGATTTATAATTTGTTCATTAATCTAAACCCTTAGCATCTTGCCTCAAGTAACAAAGCAATAATGTGTCACTGTATTAATTATCATAATCTTTTTAAAACTTGTAGGGGTGCTATTTTGTTTTGGCATGAATCTGTGTCCAGCAACGGGGGTAGGCCCATACTTTATCTAAAATTTTAACTTTTTTTTTTTATTTCTCAACCTTTGTTTCATCATTGTATCCTGAGATTATCCCTGGAAAGGTACTGCGTAGCATCAATTCGGTGCAGTTCCCAGCTTTCTCCACCTGATGTATCCGTCCACCTCTTCTGCTCTTCATCTCTGGACTGCTAGTCTGCTACTGCTGCCGTAGTTATTTGGTTATTTCGTTAAATAATTACTTGACTTGTTAT
>NW_027642523.1:0-4995 GCF_032717465.1 Coenobita brevimanus | reverse complement strand
CTCTCTCTCTCCACTGTTTTCCCCACCAGCATCTTTATTCCATTGCCCATATGCATATTCTTTGCTTCTGTTCTCTTACTCATAGGGTCTGTCTTATTATGTGTAGTTTTGTTGTTATCATACCCCTGTCTCTCCCACGCCACACGGCGGCTCTCTTTTCCCTTTTCTGCTACCAGCCTACGTTACATCTTATCAATGCTTTTGTCATTCCCTTCTCTACATGACTCTTCTCTCTGCCCCCTTCTTTCTGCTGCCTCACGTCTTCCTTCATCTTCTGTTGTTTATTTCTGCTTCCACCGTTACTTCTTCATGTTTTTCCTGTTATATCGTCTTTCTTTCATTATAGCTTCCCTTTTCCTGTGTTGTGTCTTTTTTCTTCCACTGTCAAATCCTTTTGTGTATTCTTCTGTATCATCCTTTTTCCTCGGTTTTATCTTCTCCCTTCGTTTGTCAGATATTTCTGCTCCATCTGTTTTCTTATTCCTACTTTCTCTTAATTCTCTTAATTCTTTTTTCTTCTGTTCTGTCTTTCCTCTTCTTTTGTATACTTTCTTGCTTTCTCTAATAAATCTTCCTTCTTCCTCTATTTTCTTTTTTTATTCCGTACCTTCTTTATTCTTGTCTACTCATTTCCTTATAAGGTTCCTCCTTTGCCCCTTTTTCTTTATCGTTTTCCAGTTTTCTATTTATTTGTAAAAAAGAAAAAAAAAGATTAAAGTAAAGCTCAACAGAACTGGAATGTTTTCCCGACTGAATCTTCTCTACATAAAACATGGACTGGGGGAGGCGTGGCTGAGGGAGACACGAGAGGAGAGAAAACTATAGAGATGAGCAATGATGGGGGAGAAATAGAGATAAAGAGAGAGAGAGAGAGAGAGAGAGAGAGAGAGAGAGAGAGAGAGAGAGAGAGAGAGAGAGAGAGAGAAAGCAGAAGAGAGGAGACGAATGTAAAGGAGACGAGAGTGGAAGAGAAGAGAGGAGAGGAAAGGAGAGGAGACAAGAGTGGAAGAGAAGAGAGAAGATGACGAGAGGAAACAAATGAGAGGCAAAATGAAGAGAAGAATGGGAGAAAGCAGGAGAGAAAGAATTGGAAGCGAGAGGAAAAAGAGTTGAGATGGGAGAGGAGGCGAGGGAATGGGTGGAGGGAAGGGAGGCGAGGCGAGGAGAGCAGGAGAGGGGAGGAGAGGGAAGAGGAAAACGGAAGAGAAAAACGAAAGGAGAAACAGAAGAGGAGCGTAGGTGACTGAAATAACAAAGCATAAAGGAATTACTCGGAAGGAGTTGATGAAAGGGGAGAAGAGAAGAACAGGCAAGAGAGGAGAGGAGAGGGAATTAGTTGGAAAGGAAAGGGAGGGAGAAGAAGAAGTAAAGTAAAAGAGGAGATAAGGGAAGGAGTCTTAAAGTTCTAGACAGACCTGGACTGTCATTTATGGGAAATCGTTGCACCGATAGCTCTGATGTAAGGTGAAAACTTTCAGATCCAGCACCTGTTGCTGCTGTTGTTGTTCCAAGCCCCAGGCTGACATTGACTTATGCACAGTGGACTGCAGACTGAAGCTGTCCCTCCCTTATAGCACACAGTCTTCCTTTGGGAGGATAAGGAGCGAGTTGAGGGATTTCTGTATAACAGGGTAGTGAAGGAGCCCAGGTATATCAGTACCATCATGTCAAGGTGCCCTCTCTACCACCAGGCGATAGATAGACAGATTGATAGATAGACAGACAGATAGATAGATAGACAGATAGATAGGCTGATCAAGACAGAGAGATACAACTGCGCCATCATAACGAGAAGAGAGTTTTTGAACAAGGCATAACTATCTGGCAAATATACACAGGCCAAAGTCCACACCAGAGTGGCATATATACACAGGCCACGTCCCAGACAGAGTGACATATTTGCTGATAGTGAAGCACGTAAGGCAACATTGATTTTTAATGAAGTAGAGAGCAAAGCATTAATATTAGGGAAAACTTGAGACTGGGTCAATAGCCACTCGCCGCTTAGGTAAAAATACTAATTTTCTCTATGAACTCATTTATAGTTGTCCGTCTTTTATTGGCCAGCATATAGTGACGAGTATGCAAAGCTGTTTTCACCACTGTTACTAGCCTGTTATCATTAACACTATTACAGCCATTTATCACTGCCACTATCATCACCACTACTATCGCTACTGCCACCTATATCGCTAATGCTGCTATAACATACAGGTATCTGCAATACTATTGTCATCACTACCATTATCATCGGCACCACTTGCCTTACTAACACTGCCACATAACCTCTAACATCAGCACTGTTCTCTTTACCACCATTACCACTACTACGACTGTCATCAATTCACCACAAGATTTTTATCAACACCTCAGCCATTATTACCAGTGTCACCCTTACCACCCCACCTCTATCAAAACTTTCACTGCCACGACCGCCATTGTCATCACTACATTTGATTGTTCTACTTCAGATGATTAATGGTAGTTTTGTGCATGCCCCGATGCTGATTCAGAAGCCCATAGTGAAGTAGCGTCCATTCTGCAAGATATCCAGTTTGATGTATGTGTCAGCTTGGGTGGGAATTATCCCAGTAGTCTGGACGTAACCAGTAGTATAATATACAGGGTACTCTACATACAACGTCCCCATGCTAGAGATTGTTTGTGCTGTAGAGACGGCTCATTTAGCATTAGTAATGGCTACCCTGCAGTTTCTGCTCTCCATAACAATTGTAATGTGTTATTATGTCTGGTTTTATGAGTTCACTGATTATGTAAATGATTAGTAATCCCGTGAGGCACGGTAGCCATTGGTAACTCTGACTGAGCCATCCATGCAATACATAAGAATTTGATTCAATGCGATGCAATATATGGACCATCCTGTACGGGATACAGCCTCATGCACATAGACTCATAGACAGTCAGCAGCTCAAATTTATCAAAAGATTAATCAGGATCATTGTGCTCATGGAGGAGACAGTACATTACTGTAGCACATACGGGTAGATCTGCACATGCACCGATACACATTCAGGACGCAAAACTCAGATTACTAGTGTGTTCTTCAGGATATCCAATTTGATTCACACATGATAGTTGAACCGGTTGGACACACACACACACACACACACACACACACACACACACACACACACACACACACACACACACACACACACACACACACAGCTGATATATGAGTGAGGGCAGCGAAAGTGAGGTGTGAGCAGTTTGCGGTCGAAAGAATGAGGGTAAGCGCCGAGTGGGTTTGAATGAAAGTGAGGGCAATGTTAATGAGAATGAGAGCAATTTAAGGGGAAGTGAATGATGGTAAGACCAGTTTGAGGTGGAGTGAGTGAGGGTGAGGGCAGTTTGATGTGGAGTTAGTGATGGTGGGGGCAGTTTATGGTGGTTTGAGTGAGCTTGGGGTGGTGTGGATGAGGGTAAGGGCTGTCTGGAGTGGAGTGAGTGAGGGTGAGGGCAGTTTGGGGTGGTGTGAGTGAGGATGAAGGCAGTTGGGAGTACTATGAATGAGGGTGAGGACGTGTGAAAGCAATGCAATATGAGAACAGTAATAATGCAGTGTGAGTGAGGATTATGATGACTGTCATGTCAAAACATACTTCTCATTGGCTTTGTGGACTGACTTTATTAGGGGAGTGTGAAATCACTGTAACGACATTGTGCAGGTAGAATAGGGACACTGAAACCGGTTTGAGAGCAGTGTGAAATGGTGAGGTATGGCTATGGCCCAAGCACCCTTAACCATCGCGGCTTTGTGGATATAGGGTAGCGTGAGGTGAGAGAGTGTTTAGTGTGGAGGCAGTATGAATTCAGTGTGAGGACAGTACAAGGGCAGTGTGGAGCGGTGAGGTAATGGCTAGCCCAAAAGCACACTATACCTCCATGGCTCTATGGACTGAAGGCAGCATGTGGGTGTTGTGAGGAATGCATGAAGGCAGTGTGAAAATAATATGTAGGCCATGTGCAAGCATTGTATAGGCAGTGCGAGTGTAGAGGCAGTATGTGTGCAGTGTGAGAGCAGCGAGGGCAGTATAAAAACAATGAAGGCAGTGTGAGGCATTGTGAGAGGCTGTGAGGTCATGGCGAGGCCCAAAGCACACTTCTGCTCCTTACCATTGTTATACGTTCCCTGCTTCTGTGTGCTCGTTCTTTTCATGTAAAGTTTCGGGCTAACCTTTGTGTGAGATAGATAGACAGTAGATTGATTGATTAATTGACTGATAGATATGTAAGTAGGTATGTATGGAGAGAGATAGACAGAGCGATAGGAAAATAGATAAGTAAATAGATAGAGAGGAGTACATAGATATATTAATAAATGGAATGAGTGGGGCAACACCTGGAAATACTCGTATTCTAACTCTGCTTTTTCTTTTATGAATGTCAGAGTGTAATTTGTTTGTAAATGTGTTAATAATTGTGGCTTGTTGAAGTACCGTTTTGTGGTAATAAGATAATACAAAATTCAGCATGGAACCTCTTTACTATCAGAAGTTCCCTCTTTCGGTGTTGCTCTTGCCATCATCAGACGATCAATGGTTGTCTCAATGGGAGGTCTGTCGTAGTGAAGGGATAAATTACTCTGACGGTCCTGGCTGGTTCTCCCAATTATTCATATGATCACTCAGTGTCCTGTTTTTACAGTTTCATATATTATTAAAAATGAATAATGATATCCACATACTCCTCATTTTACGAGAGCCAGTACAAATGTAACACAGGTGACGCTCACACTGCAGTAACGAGCAGCAGGTAAAGCAATAGCAGGCCGCTTTGCTCTCCCATTGCAGGAAAATTATCTGTGTAATGACCTCTGATTGCACTGTTTCATGAGGTATCCATGAAATACAGAGAAAAGGATTAGTTAAAATTTGTACTGATGGATAATTTTATTCAGTTTCATGGTTGTAATATATGGGTTTCCATCAAAAACTTAATAATGGCTACAAACTCTCTTATTGTCTTGGT
>NW_027642522.1:0-31447 GCF_032717465.1 Coenobita brevimanus | reverse complement strand
TCCACTCGCGATCCCCTCTCCTTCGCTTCTTAATTGCCGGTAGGTCCCCTTTCCTCCTTTCGCTCTTTTGCCTTCTGTACTCATATCTTATTCCCTTCCTCGATTCCCCCTCACGTTCCCCTCCCTAGTTTCTTCCCTCCCTCTTCACCTCTCTACAATATCTCCCTCTCCACTTTCTCCTACTACCTCTCTCTCCTTCCCCCACTTTCCCTATTCTCTCCCCTCCCCTTCACATCTCTACCATATCCCTCCCCCCACTTTCTACCCCAACCCCTCTCTCTCCTCCCTTCCCTTCCTCCTTTCACTCATCCCTTTCCCTCCCTCTTCTCGGCCCCTTTTTCCCACTCTCATCTATCCCCTCTCCTTTCACCTCCCAACCCTACTCCCCCTCTCAACTTTCCCCTCCTCCTCTTACCCTTCTTCTTCCTTCTCCTTCCTTCCCTCCTCTTTCCCCTTCCCTCCTCTTTCCCCTTCCCTTCTCCTTTCAACCTATCCCCCTCTACATTTCCCCCCCTACTCCCCTACCCCTCTTCCCCTCTTCTTCCTTCCCTCCTTTCTCCCCACCCCCTTCACATCTCCCTCCCTTTCCCCTTCAGTGCCAGTTCGTTTTTGCTAGTTTGTTTTGCTGTGTTACCGGAGGAGGGAGGGGGAAGGGGTGGTAAGGGGGAGGGGAAGAAAGAAGCAGGAGAATAAAGCAAGGAAATGTGAAGGAATTGGAGAGGTTAGAAAGAAGTAAATAAGGGAATTCGAAATGGATTTAAAAAAATAAGGTATAGAAAAAAAGAAGTGGGTGACAAGAGAGAGAGAGAGAGAGAGAGAGAGAGAGAGAGAGAGTACGGAAGGGTACAAATGAGTACAAAGGAATGTAAACTGCATGAATGAAATGTTCCCTTCGGAGATGTTTGTTACAGAGAAGACTACGGCTGTGATATCTGATTGTATGAACTGAAGATAAGGAAAGTCAGTCAAGAAGTAAGAACGTTAATGGGAAGAGAAAGGAAAATGAATGGAAGAGAGTAATAAAAGAGGATTACGTAAGAATAAGAAATGTAAGCATAAAAGAAGAGGTACTGGGGAAGCAGAGAGGGAAATAAATAAATAAAAGGGAAGCAAATGAAGAAATACGAAAAACAGGGGACGAGGAGCGCGAGGGTGGTGGGGGAGAAGAGATGTCTCAGGGAAGCATAATTATGGAGAGGAATAATTGTGAGAGAGAGAGAGAGAGAGAGAGAGAGAGAGAGAGAGAGAGAGGTCAGGCAGGAAAGTGGGTTAGAGTGATGGGTTGTGTTAACTGATGTAAATGGAGAGAAATATTGTGTGTCCCATGGCCGCCTGGGAGCCACGTACAGGCAGGAGGTGGATGAAACTGAATAAATAAGTTAAGGAGAGTAGAGCAAGATATATGAAAGCAAGTGAATTTGTAAATGTAATCTAATGAACGACGTAGGCTGAGGAGAGTGAGGGGGGCCGAATGAAAACAAATGAATGACTTGATGAAAATGAAACAGAGTTTATGAAAACGAATGAACCGTCTGAAAGAGGGGAGGGAAGGTAATGGAATGAATGCTAGTTGTCCATTATACTGTAATGTCTCGGTTGTTTATCAAAGGTGTAGGAGGCATGGTCAGCAATGATGAAATGCCCAAACGGCGGAGCGCCTTTGTGAAGATGGTTTGGCAGTTAGTTACGAGAGAGACACCGGACCAGTGTAGGCTAGGGATTAATGATTCCTTGACTTCGTGGTGCTATTAAAACTAATGAACAACTTTTTTACAATATTATGCTGAAGGAAAGATAGGAGATTACTCATTGATTATGTGTAAGTATTCCACATTAGTCGGTTATGTACATTACAACAGCGTAACCGAATTTAGCAAGATATATCCATCCATCATCCAATCCTATGCAGCTCCATGAGGAGAGTAGAAACCTGGGGCTAGGCAAGTTGGTCCTGATATTTAAGATGAGAATGGCCAGCCTCACTCATCCCCGGATGGCATAAACGTCTTGTAAAGAAGGATAGCATCATTAACCTAAACAGAAAAGTAATGTGACATAAGCTTTTAATGTTAGTAAAGGCTGAGCCGGCCAAGGAAATAAACTGAGACACACTGCACTGTTAACTTCTATTGCTGACGGATGTTTTGCTGATTTATTCTTGTTGCCTCCTGTCAGTTGTATTCAGCCTGGGAAGGATTTGATGCAATGAAGGGGCCATATGAAACACTACAGTTGAAAAAACTCTTCTGTATTGATTGGAGACTGGAGAGACTGATCAGTGTTTTCACTGTCACCCTGAATGTAATACTATTTCAGTTCCAAGTGTTGCAAACAAGATATGTATAATTTCCTTTCTCAAATCTCAACCCTAACTTCCAAAAGTTTTTTTTTTTTTTTTTCATTTCCTATGTTGATACCTCACTGTTATCATTTTTTAAAACCCAATTCAGTTCAACAATGGACAATAACACTAAAGCTTTCATCATGGTTTTAAATTGTCTCTCTCTTAACAAAGCGTCTCGTAATGACGTTGTTTGGTTCGTGTTGTTAATGAGATTCTGGTTGGACTCACACATGGAGATTGAGTGGCGTGGGGGAGGGCTGAGTTGGTGGGGGTGTGTTCTTCCTGGTGTCTGGCTATTTTATATAGATTATGTGTCTATTAGTAAAGGGCTGATTGCAGATTATATGTATCCCCCTCACCTGAAAATTCTCTTCCAAGCTAAATAACATTGTCTAAAAGAAACAAGAAAATAATGCGCCATGGGTCTGAAGTAGCTAATCGATCGGGGCTATTGAGTCTGTAGTGGGATGGCACTAGGAAATGGGTGGAATGGGTAAGAGGGCCTGAGTGAGATGGCACCAGGAGATTGTGGGACTGGGTTAGAGAGGTTAACTGAGATGGCACTAGGATATCAGTAGAATGTGAGAGAGGTTGACTGAGATGGCACAAGGAGAACATTGGAATGGGTTAGAGGGTTGACTGAGATGGCACTAGATCAGTGGAATGAGTTAGAGGGGTTGACTGAGATGGCACAAGGAGAACATTGGAATGGGTTAGAGGGTTGACTGAGATGGCACTAGATCAGTGGAATGAGTTAGAGGGGTTGACTGAGATGGCACAAGGAGGTCGGTGGAATGGGTTAGAGAGGTTGATTCAAATTTAGGGCTGGCTGTGGATAAACATCTCTTTCATGTCTGCACATCACTTTTTTTTTTTTTTTTGGCCTATCGACCATTAGGGCAAAGCCCCTGGTCATTAAGGCCATATATATATATGTATATACAGTTACCCATATATACATATATATGCAAATATATGTATATACATACATACACACACACACTTCCATGTATATATACAGACATACTTTCACTCACACGTACATATATATATATATATATATATATATATATATAATTTTTATTTTATTTTTTATTTATTATTTATTTTTATATTTTTATATTTTTTGGCCAGTGCTTTACAAACAAAAATGCCTAATCTAAAGAACCTGAAACTAACCACCTAACTGACAAATCACTAACCTATACTAAACCCTAAAGAGAAAATAACTAAACCTATACTAATGGTAGAAAGGCCTCGACCAAGAGAACACCATCGACTGCAGATATGTAATGCCTCTCTACATTACACACCTGCACTCATCACCTGGTGACTGTCAGTCGAGGCACAACCTAATGTAGGGGACATCAATATATGAAAGAGAACCAAACAAGTCAGGAACATTTCCATATACGTCAGCTGTCGGCCCTAATTAGTAACTTCAGGAATAATGGTATAATGTATTTACATAATATGTACAAAAAGTGAAGAACCTCGCCCAACAGACCACCATCGACTGCAAGTGCCCAGTACCTTTCTACATTGCACACTTGCACTCATCAGCTGGTGACTGTCAGTCAAGCAACGGAGTTTAATGTAGGGGACATCTATATTAGAAATAGATCAGTTGTAAGCAGGAACTATTTCAAATGTGTCAACTGTCAACCCTAATTAATAGTAAAATATATACATATTTACAGTCGATAAAAACCATAACCATTCAGTAAAAAGTCACATCACTCTGATCAGTCCGGTCTCTCTCAAGAAAGCCATCAATTTATCAGTCAAAACAATGTCCCCATCACCCAGGATGGTGGAAAGGGTGAAGGGGACGTCTGCTGCGCCGCAGTAATTTATAAGTGAAGCGCGTTCACGAATAAATCGCCGTCAGCTCAGGATGATATGACTGATAGTTAACACCGCATTACAGATGTCACAGTGCGGTGGGAAGCGTCTTTCCATATATGGTTTTCAAGTGAGTTAAAACGGTGGCATTGAGACGTAACCGTGCCAACACTTTTTCTTCCAGGCGACTCGAGCGGTTGGCTTTTGTCCCAGTAGCCCAGGTACGGCTGACAAGTTGGAATATTTAGTCTTCTCCACTGATCTTGCCACAGAATATTTATTGGTTTCTTTCCGAGAGAGAGACTCGACCATAGATCACGAGGAACGTCCCAAGTCTCCTCGAGCTCTACAGCCGACTTTGCAAGTAAGTCAGCCTGCTCATTGCCGTATATACGACAATGACCAGGCACCCAGACCAGCGTGAATCAGCGTGAATGACTTGTTGCATGAATGCAACTTATTAACGATGCGGCCCTGGATCTCATGAGAGTCCGTAGTACAAGATGCAATTGCCTGAAGGGCTGATTTTGAATCTGAAAATATGACAAATGAGTCATGCCTAGAATTGAGATAATAGTCAATAGCAAAAAGTTCGGAGGTAAAAACAGATATATGAGTCGACAACCGATACCTAAGTGCACATTCACACACATTCACTCGAATTGGAGACGTCGGTGTACATTTGATGGGACCCCAAGTGATGAACGATGATGTTACGAAAGCAAGTGGTGGACCTCCGCCTCCGGCGCCTTGGCCTTTGGTGCTGGGAGCCATGATACATCCACTGTAAAGCCTGGGTGGCTCCCAAGGTGCTATATTTTTAAACACCAACTTGTCACAGTCACTGAGGTCCTCACCAAGCTCCTGAGTCAGTAAGTGGTAGGCGAATGGCATGTGGCCGACGCACCCTCTGCAGAAGGTGGTGGTATTGACACAGGGGGGTACAGGCCACATTGCCGATATTACTTTTCCTTAATATTCGTAGCCTGTACGATAATGCCAGGTGGTCACGGCGAATACGGAGGGGAGGCACATTCGCCTCCACTTCCATACGAGCTACACGGGTACACCGGACAGCTCCAAGACACATTCGCAAACATTTATTCTGCAACACATCCAATCCTTTCAGTGTGGCATCGGATGCCGAGCCATACACCTGTGCGCCATAGTCTAGCTTCGATCGAATAAGGGACTTATACACCATTAATAAAGATTTTCTGTCAGCACCCCATGTAGTACCCGCTAGGTACTTGAGGACATTTTACGGTTTATCACAACAAGCAATCAAATTATTAACATGAATTTTGAAGTTCAAACGACGATCAAAATGTATTCCCAAAAACTTTACAGAATTTTGAAAAGGTACCGCCTGATTATCCAAAGTTAGGCACAAATTAGGTACGTTATGAGTTGTAAAAACTACAGTGGCACGTTTAGGGACGGAAAACTTAAATCCTCACTGCAAGGCCCATTGGTGGACGGAATCAAGGGCTGCTTGAATCCGCCCAGCCGAAAATTGTGCATTATGGGAAGAGTGCCATATTGCACAATCGTCAGCATAGAGCGAGTATTTAAGATTCCTTGGGATGGGAGCTGATGACAGAATATCACTGATCATAATACTAAATAAAGTAGGACTAAGCACATTTCCCTTCGGCACCCCGTTTTCCTGGATAAATATATCCGATGTTACGTTTTGCGGCAATTTGACAAAGAAAGGTCTGTCCCTTCAAAAATTTGAAATAGAGAATAGGCAAATTTCCTCTTAAACCATAAGCATAGAGCTTCATTAGTATACCGTGTCGCCATGTCATGTCATAGGCTTTATGGATGTCCAAGGACACCCCTATCATGAATTCTTTATTGGCAAATGCCTCTGCAGTACAATGCTCCAGATTCATTAAATGATCTACTGAACTCCTATATTTACGGTAGCCACATTCTTGATCATTTAACAAATTCTTCGACTCTAAAACAAAAAGAAGCCTACTATTAACCATAAGTTCCATGACCTTACATAGGCAAGAAGTCAACACAATAGGACGAAATGAAGTGGGATTCATAAGACGACCAACCTCTTTGGGTATCGGTATGACGTGCGCAAAGTGCCATGAGTTTGGGAACGTTCGAGACGCCCAAATCTCATTGTACAATGCTAACATCTTAATAAGGTTGGCCTGATTAAGATGCTGGATCATACCGTACGTGATGGTGTCTGGTCCAGGGCTGGTGTCTTTACAGGATTTAAGGGCAAGGAGCAATTCATCTAGCGTAAACTCTTGGTTGTACAGGGAGTCTATGTCTTCTGTGGCAAAGTCTAATGTCTATAGCTCAGCCGTGCGTTTATGATGTTGAAAACGAGGATCATAATTGGCTGAGCTACTTATATGAGAAAAACTCCTGGCGAGGATGTTAGCAACATCCAAGGGCTCATCATAGATTTTATTATTTACCTGCAGGATCGTAATATGTATGTATGGGCCTTTATTATTTAATATTCTTATAGTGGACCAGAATTTGCTTAATGGTGTAGTACGAGTCACCGTGGACACAAAGGACTGGCAGGAGTCACGTTTGGCCCTTCTTATTATTCTCCTTGCCTTAACCCGTGCCTGTTTGTATGCAATAAAATTTTCCGCAGTGGGCTGACTATCAAAAATCCTGTATCTCCTATTGCGTTTTCTTAATGCCTGTCAGCAAGTCCGGCGTCCACCAATGTGCTCTTTGCTTTGCATGAACTGTAGAAGTCTTGGGAATAGCAGCCTCAGCTGCTTGTAATATGGAAGTAGTTACATTTTCGACCTTAACATCTATGGATCTCCCCAGATATATCTGAATTGGTATCCTTGAGAATGATCCCCAATCTGCTTTCTTATAGTTAAATTTTGGAGGTGGAGGGTCCGAAACGATGTCGCATGTATAAGAAAGACAGATGGGTAAATGATCACTTCCCAAGGAGTCGTCATAAGGGTCCCATGAGAAATCTTGATGTACAGTATACCAGGGAGGCCAAAGATAAGTCAATGGCCGAAAAGTTACCATTACGGTCATCTACACAAGTTGCTTTACCATCGTTCAGAAGACAGAGGTTGGACTATAGTATTAGGTCGCTACTTGCTCCCCATGACCATCGATCCTCAAGCTACCCCATTGATAGTGATGGGCGTTAAAATTGCCCAACACTAACTTATTCTCAGGTAGATGTTCGAATAGTGAATTTAAAGCATCACTATCAATGGCGCCATGTGGAGGACAGTACAGAGAGCAAATAGACAGATACGTGTTATTAAATTTTACTCTGCATGCGACAGCTTCCGGAGTAGAATATAGAATCACTTCCGTTTCTGGGTGTGATTTGTGTGTGTATATGGCCACTCCGTGACCTTGCATATCTTCTATATGAGTAGTAGTGTTTGACCTGTGGAGGATCAGGGTGATCCTCCAGGTGCGTCTCCTGTAAACAAATAACGTCTGGCCTGTGTATAGATAGCAAGATTGCTAGATTTTGTAATTTATTACCAACACTTCTACAATTCCACTGTAGTATAGTGAATGCAACGGTTTAAGATTTTCGTTGGGGGCCAGTGTGCTTCGTCTTTTTTGTCACCAGCCAGCAGGCGAGCGACTACCGGGGACCTATCCCGGTGCTAGTTGATGGAAACCTCCATATTTTCATCAATAACTAGGTTCCCAGCCTCCCCCGAGGAAGAGCTAACCTTTCTCTCCCTCGCTGGAGAAGGAAACGGAAGGACATGAGGACGTGACTGTTTCGTGAGGGTGGTCATGTTATTTTTAGTAGGCATGTCAGACTTTGCTTTAGGCCGTACTGATGGGAGAGGCAGCAGTGGTGCCTAAGAAATAAGCCAGCCTTAGGGATACAGTGAGAGAGTTGGAGAGGACAGGAGGTCGAGATGGAGATGTACTGCAATGTGGTGTGATGGGCAGTGGGACAAGGTCAAATACGCCCCTGACAGAGTACATCCACAGTGGACGGGACATTACGCGGCGAAGCATAGGATCTATTCAGCGTGGGAGTTGCATGCACCTCATTCACTCTTTTCCTAGTTTCTGTGTGAAGGAAAATACCCTCAGCTGCCTTCACTGTGCAGATTCCTTCTCCTCCTTCCATTTGGGACAATCTTTAGAGTGAGGTGGAGTGAGGCTCTTGCAGTGAAAGTAATGCATTGTCTCTGATGTGCAATCTCTTCCGCATCATGACTTTGGCTTGCACACTTGCCGCACACTGGCTGGGAAGTCCTGATAAGTCTTTAAAATATGCCCATGCTGTTTCTATTTCAATGCAAAGGGTTAGGGATGTATATCCGAATGTGAATGATTTGGCAACTAACTTTGACATCGTCAGGAAGAGAAGATTTGATAAATGTCAAGATAATAGCTGCTGTCTTCAACCTTGTCCTTTCCGAGTAATGAGTAATGAATTTTAGCTCAAATTACATCTTGCTGCCGTTACTCACTTAAGGATCTTCGCCCTCGCTCATTTCCATAAGATCTCTGCAAGTGATAACATTTCTGCAAGAAATCATGCGACACTTACTTTGGCTCTAATGATCGTAAGAATGGAATTTACGCAGTTTCAACAAATCCTTTACCTGTGCTCGAGTTTACAGTTTTTACTGTGAGATCTCCGTTAGTAAAGTTTTTTAACTTGTTCGACTTCTCCTCACACAATGGTCAATCACTTTCTTGATAAGTGAGGTGATTGAGACTTAACAGGGGAGTGGAACTTAGCCGATGGACGTAGCATTTATGCCGCATTAGTTACTGGAAGGTCAAGTGGGCCTCGAGTCTGGCGCCCGTCAGTCTGGGGATGGGTCAGTCTGGTCGTTCCTACATTTCGCCTGGGGACACCCACTTCCCCCCCTGAAGGCGGGATAGTGGGGGCGTCCGTCATAAAACTTACTCCCTCTATGCGTAGTGGGCAGTGAGAAAATAGCAAGGGACAAATTAACTGGGAAGACACACCTAGCCTGGAGATTACCCTCCTCAAAAACCACTCTCGGGAGGACGCGCCTGTGTGTAACTCACACCCCAGAGCATACTCAGTTGGGGGTATACTCCAGAGGTGAGAAAGCAAAGGGAGGAATATGAATGCTAGCCAACCTAACTTTATTAAGAAAAGCGCAAAAACTCATTGCCGGTGAGGCAGCTCCTAGAATCTGGATGAGAGTTCAGCACTACGTCCGTCTTCGGCGCAGAACCATTCACTCAAAAGTCCCGCACATCACTATTGGCAAGAAATCTCTTGGAACTCCGTGTGACTGAGTAGAGAATACTGGGTTTGTGGTGATTGTGATGATGATGTATTCGGTAGGGAGACACAAGCATGGAAACAGGGAACTATACCATCGCCAAATTATTTTTTACTTTCCTTCTGCTTTCAGCATTTCTCTTAGCAGAACAATCCTTCCGGCATTAGGTTTGAATCAGAGTTACATATTTTTTACCCGCGGCGATAGCTAGTGGGTCAGTGAGTGGCCAGGGTTCTTCTTCTTCTGCTTCATGGCGGATTTGATAAAAGGAGACCTCTTGGAGACATAAAAGTGGCACCATGTATGGTAATTTTGACATTTGAGAATCCAAATCTGCCATCAGCTGACACCTGAGGTGGCATGCCATCAAGCTCACAACTTTAGTAAAAATGGCCGTTAATTTATAGTTCATTGAGCCCTCGCCGCAGGCCCCAGAGCAATTATACTCTTGTTCCTGTGGCTGAATGTAGGGACGGAGAGCCTGAGGAGTGGGGAGCATGAACCTACTTCTTTGTTGTTATTAAAGAATAATTTTTTTTCTGCAGTAACTAATATTCACCTTTCAGTACGGTGACGATTGTAGAATACTCTTAATCTTACTCTTCCTACCAATGTGTACTTCAGAATAGGAGGCCACCTTGTAGTAAATAAGCTAATGGCAACTCCAATCCTTACTCCTTGGAACATTTTTTTAAAATACAGTTTTAATTCGTTATAAAATTTATTCCTCACACCTAATTATAATCTTACAGTTAAGATGATTGTCCAGAATAAAACCTACATACTTACATATTTCTTAACAATAACCAGTTTCTTTGGTCATACAGAGTCAGATATCGTTCCAAGGACCTGTTATTTTCACTTAAAAAATACAAGCATAGCGACTTGGTAGTATTAATCTCAGTATCTATATTCTTGGCTTCTTTCTCAAATACACTTGATTAGCATTAAAGCCTGTTTCGCAGAAGGAGCTAGAATGACTATATCTGTCTACGTAAGCAGTTCTGAAGCACTCATCTTATTACCAAGTGCATATCCTATTTTAGAATTAGATTTTCAATGAGCTTATCAACATACACAGTAAAGAAGAGAGCAGTGGTGATAAGACTCCACCTTGACGTTACTCCATTCATGTATTTTCCGTGGTTCAGATACTGATGATGAAGCAGAAATGTGGCTTAGTGGAAGGATGGGATTAGAAACAGCGTGAGAGAGAGAGAGAGAGAGAGAGAGAGAGAGAGAGAGAGAGAGAGAGAGAGAGAGAGAGATTATATTCCTTTGGCAATCACACAAAAGCTCACTCAACCTCTGTTCCTGTCTAGTAGTCTGTATTTAAAAAAAAGTTACTTAATTATTCTCCTCGTATTTTCCTCACCCTGCCTCTTAGGGTGGGAAAGGGAGGTCCGGATGATTGATCGAAGACCGTGGACTGCCTCTTTTTCTTGTAGTTTTCTTTTAGTAGTATTGTAATCTAGTATGCATCTCGAAATAGAAGACTCCTTTCATTTGGGTTTTCCTTTTGTATAATTATCTGCGGGACGGAGAGACAACTTGCTCATTTCTCTCAGTTTATTGTTTATTATCTTGCATATAAAATCGGAGCACACTGGATATGAAATAAGAAAAACGAGTGGAGAGTGAGGGGAAGGGCAGGAAAAAGAAAGGAGGAGGGTGCAGACAAAGAGAAAAAGAGGTTAAGGGAAGGGATGCAGAGGAGAAGAGAGCAGTGAAAGAGCAGAGAACAGTGAAAGCAGAGTGGGAACATACGGAAGATGTGATTGCGGCGGGTGTTGTGTTAGTGGTGGTATTGTGCTTTAGTAATTAATCATTCAGAGTTGCATTTTCTTATTAATTGCTTCTTACAGTCTGGAAGCAAACTTCACTGCTGCCACCTCTTACTGTACGGAGCCCATGGTACCCCTCTCCAACATCTCAATACACATTGTAATTTGCCAGAGGCTCCGCCATTATTTATGCCACAATTATGTTACAGTTATATTCTACAGCGTCAGCAATGCACATGCCTTCACCCGTCCTAGCCTTCGACACTCATCTTTTTCTCCAACATTATATATACATTTTCATCCTACTCCTCTTCCTCTTCCCCTCCTCCTCTTCACCTCTACCTTAACTATTTCGTCCTTGACTCACCTGAATATAATTATTTAATTCCGGCTTCTCGAAACATGAGGTACCATAGAGGTAGGAGTAGGGTAGAGGCAGCATATGGGAATAACCAAGGGTATGTCAGAGTGAGGCCGACAGACCTGACTCGACCAACATGGCGGCGACCCCTTTGACGGCTGTCTGACTTGGTTCCGCTGACCAGGCGCGTTTTCTTAGTTGTAAACAAATAAAAATATGTATTATCTTTATTTATTTATTTATCTATTTTTGCATACTCATCTAAAAGGATATAGAAACAACCGTTTATACATTTGAGACTTTATATGGCAACAAATTATTTACTCATGCTTTATTCATGAACCACTAAACAGTACTACCTTATTCATAGCAGTCCTGCTCTTGACATTTTTTAAGGCAATATTTGTTGCTGTAAAGTGCTTTCCTGCACAGGAATACCGCACTTGTAAATATGTCTCTGCGACTGCTTTCATAAGTAAGACAAGGTGGTTGTGCAGAGGGTCACTGGCAGACATATGACTTTCTAAAGTGGTGAAGTGGCTTCGTTCAGTGCTGCTTAGTCCATCAATTAAAAAATATCCAATTGGTACTTTAAATGAAGATTTGTGAGAAACTACCATGAAAGTTAGTGCTTGTTGCCGTGACCTCTTGACTTGACCAATATGGCCGTTTGACAGTTCTCTGCCTTCACCGGAGCCTTCTCCCGCCGACTCTACTCTACTCCTACCTCTATATGAGGTACCATCTCTTCCACCCCCTTCAACCTCTCTTCCTCTCCCCAACATAATTTCACCCCAGTTCATCACTTTAACACATTCTCCATCCCCCCTTGCACTTCCCATCCCACTTTTAGTTTAACATTCCAACCCCTCCCCCATCCTCTCTCCCTAATGCATTCTTACATCCTCATCTTTTCCAGCTTAACACATCTTCCCCCCTCCCTCTTTCGAGTATAACCTATTGTCCCTCCCTCTCCTTTTATTCAACATAACGCTTCTCCCCCCTCCCTCTCCAACATAACATCTTCACAGTCTCTCTACCTCCCCGGCGTAAGATCACCATCCCTCCCTCTCTCAAACGACTTTTCCACACATGTCTCGCCCCCACCCCCCTCCTTGTCTACCTTTTTTACCACACGTCTCGCCCCCACCCCCTCCTTTCTCTACATTATCTACCACACATGTCTCGCCCCCACCCCCCTCCTTTCTCTACATTTTTTAAAAATAACAGGATAGAGGAAGGAAAAACAAATGAATTGAAAAATACTAATCCCTCCACCAGATTACAGGCGTCCTCCATTCATAAGAAATCGGTAAAAGTTGGACTTGAACAGCCGTAGGTTGAAGTTTAGAGGGAAACCACTCCAGGGAAGCGAGTTCCAAAGAGGTGCATCTCGGGGAATGAAAGAATTCTAACAGGCAGAAGTTCTGCAATATGGCAGTGTGATACTGCAGTCAAGAGCGCAACCAGATGCTCGTGTAGCACGAGGGAAGGCATGGCGAGGCGGCACAACGGATGCAACTTCCTCTGAGCATTTGCCATAAAAGTATTTGTAAAATAATGCAAGGGAGGCATTATTCCTTCTTGCTTGTAGGGGAGGTAGTTCATTTGTAATGTTTTTTTAATTATTCTATCAGGTTTGTTTTAAATTTTGTGAAGTTCTAGTGCAACCTCTCCACATCCATCCTCCTCCCATTCCCCAGCATGATATCGACACTCATCTCCCCTTCTCCATCACGGCACAGTCGTCACCCTTTTCCATTCGTATCTCCAAAATAATGTATTCAGCTGCTTCATTATAAAACATCATCCCTCCACTCTCCTTCTCTCCATCAGAACACATCCTCCCTCCCACCTCCTGTCTCCAAAATACCTCTCTCTCTCTCTCTCTCTCTCTCTCTCTCTCTCTCTCTCTCTCTCTCTCTCATCACAATACTGTACATCCTACCCCTCTTCCACCGCTATTTCCTCTCACCAATATACCACATCCATGCCGTCCTCCTTTTTATCATTAACACATCTCCCCTTTTCACTCCCTCTCTCCAACATAATGTTTCCACACCTGACCCCTTCCCTTTTCCCCATCCATCGTGCAGATCTTCATACTGTGTCTTAATAAATGCTTATGAACCTGAACTTGAACTGAAATAATTCGTAGTTTTTTAATAGTGAGAGAAAGGTTATCCGAATCATCCCCACCACCACCACCACCACCACCACCACATGGTCATGATCATGATCATCGCATACGAGTATCATCCTTGTTATTATTAGATTTTCCTTTGTTTCATTAGAATGGAAAGGATTCAGAAACATCTATCTATCTATCTATCTATTGCCAGACGCCTCAATCCCGTTCGGGGTGGCCACAAACAAATCGCCTCCACTTCGCCCTGTCCCCCGCCATTTCACTACCCTGCTCCCCACTCACTCCCTCTCCTCATATACCTCTCCACCCCATCCCTCCATCTCATCCTCGGCCTCCCTCCCTCTCCTCCCCCCCTCCACCACACACACATACACACTCATCGTCAGTCATTTACCCTCCATCCTCTCCACATGGCCAAACCACCTCACGTATTCCTCCTAACGCTTCCTATCACATCCACATCTACACCACAACGCTTCTTTATATCCTCATTTGTCAGCCTGTCTCTCCATGTGACTCCTCAGGCTCCTCTTAAATAACTCATTTACACTGCTCTTACACTTGCCTTGTGTCCTTCCAACAACGTCCAAGCTTCACTTCCATACGTTAGAGTTGGTATCACAATACTGTCATGTAGTGGCGGGGGGGACACAACCTGGCCGCACTATGGGGTGGTACTACTACTCTGTGGCCAGGTTGTGTTAGGAAGAATACTGCCACCGTATTCCCTGCGTGTCGTAAAAGGCGACTAAAAGGGGCGGGGTGAGGGGACTAGGGACCCCCTCCTCTGTTTTTTAGTTCCTAAAAAGAGACAGGCCAGAGAAAGGGATGGGGGATGGAGTTATCCCCGTACCCTGAAGATTGGGTCTATGAATGTGCGTGGATGTAGTACAATTGAGGCTAAAAGGGAGGAGATTGGGAGAATGTTTGTGAGAAGAAAGTTGGATGTGTTAGCTTTGAGTGAAACCAAGATGAAAGGGAAGGGGGAATCTATGTTTGGAAGTGTGAATGGAAGATTGTCAGGTGTTGATAGAGGAAGGGCAAGAGAAGGTGTGGCCTTGTTAGTGAGTCCGGAAGTACAGCAGTGTGTGATTGAATGGAAGGAGGTGTCATCGAGACTGATGTGGGTGAAAGCGAAATTTGAACGTGAGTTGTGGGTGTTTGTGAGTGCATATGGGCCTGGTAGTGAAAGAGATGAACAAGAGAGGGAGTCTTTCTGGAATGATGTTGATGAGTGTCTGTAGAGTTTTGGAGCGAATGTGAATGTGGTAATGATGGGAGATCTGAATGCTAGAGTGGGAAATGTAGCAGTTGAAGGTGTAGTTGGTATGCATGGTGTGCCTGGAAGAAATGAAAATGGGGAACGAATGATAGCGATGTGTGTTGAGCGAGAGATGGTGATTGGGAATACGCTGTTTGAGAAGAAAGATATTTATAAGTATACATGGGTGAGACAGGAGGGTGGAAGGGTTGTTGATAGAGCCTTGATGGACTATGTGGTTGTGTCTAGGAATGTAATAGGAAGATTATTGGATGTGAGAGTTCTGAGAGGGAGGGTGGAGGTATGTCTGACCACTACCTGGTGGAGGGAAAGTTAAGAGTAGGTAAGAGATGGGTGAGAGCTAGGAGGGTTAGGTGTGGCAGGGAGGTTTTGAAAGTGAGTGAGTTGGATAAAAGAGAGAAAAAGATAGAGTATCAGGAGAAATTGAAGATGAGTGGAACGCAGTGAAAGATCGTGAAAATGGCAGCGTGGAGGAGGAATGGCAGTTGTTTAAGAGTGCTGTGGTGGGGCATGCAGAAGAGGTGTGTGGTGTGAGACGTGTGGGTGGTGGTGTAAGAAAAGGAAGTGAATGGTGGTGCGAGGAAGTAAGTATGGCTGTGGCTGAGAAGAGACGTGCATATGAAGTGTGGCTGCAGAGGAAGGATGAGATGTCATATGAAAGGTATAAGGAAAAGAGGAATAGAGCGAGAAGGGCTGTGCGTGATGCTAAAGTGGCAGCAGATGAGAGGTGGGTAGGCGGCTGACAGAGAATTTTCAACAGAATAAGAAAATGTTTTGGAAGGAGGTGAAAAGGGTGCGAAAGGGAGAGTCTGGGAAGGAAGAACGAGTAAAAGCAGAGGATGGAAGGATGTTAATTGAGATGGATGCAGTAAGGAAGAGATGGGCAGAGTATTTGAAAGATTGTTAAATGTAGAGGAGGAAAGGGAGGCTGAGATTGTGGCGGATAGAAGGGTGCAAGGAATAAATGCGTTGGGAGAGTTAAATGATTCTTTGGTCACGAAGGAGGAAGTAGAGAAGGTGATAAAGGAGATGAAAACAGGGAAAGCTGCAGGTATGGATGGGTGTGCTGTGGAATGCCTGAAGGGTGGTGGAGTGACTATTGTTGACTGGTTAGTAAGATTGTTGAATGTGTGCTTTGAGAAAGGTATGGTGCCAATTGACTGGGCAAGTGCTTGTGTGGTCCCGTTGTATAAAGGCAAGGGTGATAAGTATGAATGTACTAGCTTTAGGGGTATAAGTCTGTTGAGTGTTGTAGGTAAAGTGTATGGTAGAGTGTTAATTATGAGAGTTAGAGAGGGTACAGAGGAGTGATTAGTGATGAGCAGTGTGGCTTTAGGAGAGGGAGGGGATGCGTTGATCAGGTGTTTGCTGTGAGACAAGTGTGTGAAAAGTATTTAGCGAAAGGCAAGGAGTTGTTTTGGGCATTTATGGATTTAGAGAAAGCTATGATAGAATTGATAGAGGTTTTGTGGACTGTTTTAAGATTGTATGGACTTGATGGTAGGTTACTAAAAGGGGTGAAAAGTTTTTATGTAAATAGTAGAGCGTGTGTAAGAGTGGGAAATGCTGTGAGTGATTGGTTTCCCGTGAGAGTGGGGCTGCGACAGGGATGTGTGATGTCGCCTTGGTTGTTTAACATTTACATGGATGGTGTTGTAAGGGAGGTGAATGCAAGAGTTTTAGGTGGTCTGAGTCTGGTAAATGTCGATGGAGGAGAGTGGAATCTGAAGCAGCTGCTGTTTGCAGATGATACTGCACTGGTGACTGATTCAGAGGAGAGATTGAGACAGTTGGTAGAGGAGTTTGGAAGGGTGTGTGAAAGGAGGAAATTGAAAGTAAATGAGAATAAGAGTAAAGTGATGAAGTGTACGAGGTTGATAGATGGTAGGGGGATGAATATAGTTTTGAATGGTGAGTTGCTTGAGGAGGTAGATTGTTTTAAATATCTAGGGTCACATGTTGCTGTGGATGGAAGAATAGATGCAGAAGTGAAGTTTAGAATAAATGAAGTAGGAAAGGTGCTGGGAGGAATGAAAAAAGTGTTCAAATGTCGTTCGCTTAGAATGGATGTAAAGAGAAGGCTGTATGGAGGGTGTTGTGGTACTGACTGCATTATATGGGGCTGAAACATGGAATATGGGTGTAGCAGAGAGGAAAAGTTTGAATGTAATGGAGATGAGATGTCTGAGGAGTATGTGTGGAGTGACGCGTATGGATCGAGTGCGAAATGATGAAGTGCGAAGGAGAACTGGAGTTGTTCGGGAGATGGCTGGTAGAGTTGAGCAGAGGGTGTTGCAATGGTTTGGGCATATGGAGAGAATGGATAATGAGCGACTGGTGAAAAAGATAACTAGATCTGATGTGAGAGGTGTAAGGCTGAGAGGAAGACCACGAATAGGATGGATGGACAGTGTGAAGAGAGCGCTGGATGCGAGAGGGATGTCTGTTGAGCAAGGAAGAGTGGCTGTGCGTGACAGAAATAAATGGAGAGAAATTGTGAATGAATAAGTGATGACGCAGCCCTGAGGGGATATTCTCCCGCATTTGGTCTGATCAGCTAGTCAGGTCAGGTGCGGGTAAGGGGATGGATCTGTTATGATGTGGCAGGGGTAAACCAGTTCTGCTGTCGGGCCCTGCTGCGGATGTCACTGATTGCATTGCGCAGTTGACCCTTGTGCGGTGTGATGCGGTGAGGATCTGTCCGTTCTCCCTTTGGAGCTAAGATGCTAATGAATGTGTTTGAATTGATGAGTAAATGGAGAGTGAGTCGTCCTGTCTCGGCTACCTCCCTTTTCTTGGGGGAAGCAGCCTAGGTATATAGATAGAGATAGATAGATAGATGCTCACTTCCCTGTTTCTTATCGCTGCTTTCAAGGAACCAGCAACCTTTCTTCCCTGCTGTACCCTTTCAAGCACTTCACCCTCCAAACCTCCATCCTTACTCATCACACTACCCAAGTACTTAAACTTACTCACATTTTCCAATTCCTCACCATCTATCCTCACTGTACATTCACTGACTTCACCTCTCTCAAAGACCATCACTTTACTCTTCCCTATATTCACCTTTAGATTCTGTTTCTTACAAACTCTCTCAAACTCATCCACCAAGCCTTGCAGCGCCCCTTCGTCTTTCACTCAACAACACAGTATCATCTGCAAACAACAGTACAGGGAGTTTCCAGACACTACCCTCTCTCACCAGGGCCATTCCAACATCCATTACCCTACCTTGTATCTCTTATATTACCCCATCCATGTACAGACAGAACAACCATGGAGACATGACACATCCTTGTTTCAACCCAACCTTCAAAGAGAAAAATCACTCAGTTCATCATCCACACGCACTGCAGCCTTAGCACTATCATACATACTCTTCACAGCATTCAACAACTTCCCATCTACTCCATATATTCTTAATACTTTCCACAATCCTTGTCTATCCGCCCTGTCATATGCTTTCTCCAAATCCATGAAAGCCGCATACAACTTCTTTCCCTTCTCTAGAAACTTTTCCACCAGAGATCTAAGAATGAATATCTGATCTACACAACCTCTTCCCTTCCTAAAGCCTCCCTGTTCTTCTCCAACTAATTCCTCTGTTCTTTCTCTAACTCTGTCAATAAGTATCCTACAATACACTTTTCCTATTATACTAAGAAGACAAATGCCCCTATGATTACCACACACTTCTTTTTCCCCTTTTCCTTTGTAGAAGGGAAAAATTATACCTGACTTCCAATCCTCCGGGACTCTACCTTCCTCCCAGGCCAATCTGCACATCTTCCACATCCATTCTACCATCTCTCCCCCATGCTTAAGCATTTCACCACACACTCCATCAATTCCTGGGTCTTTCCCCAATTTGACTTTCTTCATTGCTTCCACAACTTCTATCCTACTGATTTCTTCCTGTCTTCTCACCTCCCTCCTTCTGCCAGCCATTTCCCAGCCACATATGCTCACATTATTTCCATCCTCTATGTTCAACAATTCCTTAAAGTGTTCTCTCCATCTGCTCACTTTTTCTCCCTGCTCCACTAGTAATCTACCATTTTTATCTTTCACTCCCCTGCTAACTTCACTTCCACCCTGTCTTACACCCTTCACCTCTTTCCAGAACATTTTCTTACAGTCCCTCCACTTTACACTAAAATTCCTTCCAAATTCCTCATCCACTCTCTTCTTATTCTCTCTTACTAATCTTTTCACCTCTCTCTTCCTTTCAACATATAACTCTCTCTTCCGCCTCTCAACTTCTTCCACGCCCATATTTCTCATCCATTCATTGTATGCTTTCTTTTTTGTGCCACAGCCTGTCTCACCTCTTCATTCCACCACGCTGTTCCTTGCACCCCCCTTCGTCTTCTCTTCATCCCACACACATCTCATGCTGCACATATTTCTTCCGTGAATTTCCTGCACACACCTTCCACGTCTCCCATCTGCTCCAATTTATATTTGCCCAATCGTTGCTCCACTTCTCTTATATTCTACCTTTTTCTCATCCTCTTGTAACCTTTCCACTCTCCTTGCAAATACTCCTTCTTCCCATCCTTCACTTCTTCTATTTCTCCATCTTATTTGGATCTTGATTCTGGCCACCACCAAGTAGTGGTCAGAAAGTCAACTCCCCAACCTCTATAAGCTCCTGCATCCATTACACATCTTCGCATCCTTTCATCCACACACACATAATCAATTATTGCCTTCCTGTCATTCAGGTCACCACCCACCCTTCTCATCACTCGCCATGTATACCTGTGAATCATTTTGTGCCTGAAGAGGGTATTGGCTATCACCAACCCTCCCAGCACAAATGTCCACTAACGCACTGCCGTTCTCATTTACCTCAGCAGGTACACCCCACTCACCAACTATTCCATCCACCTTCACATTCCCTACTTTGCCTTTCATATCACCGATCAAAAACACTCTTTCATTCCTTCCAAACTTTTCCATGCACACTTCCAATTTTGTCCAGAACTCTTCTCTCACTCTGCTTGCACGATCTTGCATTGGCGCATACACGTACACAATCGCTCACATTTGTATTCCAACTTTCAATCTTGCCCACACAACCCTTGACCTAACTGATCCATACTGTCTTATGCTCTTCTTCCATCTTTTACTCACAACTATACATACTCCTTCCTTTGCCCTCTCATTCTCACCTACTCCTGCACATATACCCCATCCATACTCCCATTCTCTCACACTTTCTCCTCTCCATTTTGTTTCAGTTATTCCACATACATCCACTTTCGCACCCTCAAGCACCTGGACAATCTCTCTCTCTTTCACCTCATCATTCGCCCCCCTTACATTCCACGTTCCTATAACCATGTCCTTTGTCTGGTCCTTGGTCGTCATCTTTTGGTCAGTCCTTGTCCGAGTCTTCTTGTTCGCCTTTTTAGTTCAGAAACATGACAAAGCTATATAAGAACAAAAAATTATCAGCAAAGTACCCTACCAATGCTCCAGACAAATACACTCATTACCATACTGTGTTTATTGAAGGTGGAAGGTGGAAGGGAACACAATTTGTGTGTGTGTGTGTGTGTGTGTGTGTGTGTGTGTGTGTGTGTGTGTGTGTGTGTCAGAGAGAGAGAGAGAGAGAGAGAGAGATTATTGCGTTTGGTGTGGTTGGTTGGCACGTGTAATTTGGTGTAATCACTGCCTGAGTGGATAATACCGTTACAGGCCAATACTTCCAACTGTATGCATTTCCTGCTTCACACCCCACCCCCTGCCCCTTACTCTACTTATCCCTCCTTCCTCACACTCCCAGACTCTCCCTCCTTCTCACTGTCTCCTCTCGCTTCCTCCCTTCCCTCCATCATGCTATCTCCCCCTGCCTCCCTTACATTCCTTCCCACGCACTTTCCCCTCGTCCTTCTATTCCCGAAATTACATTCTGTCTTCCCTCCCTCCCTCAAACTCCAACCCTCCCTTTCATTCCCTCCCTTTTTCAACCTCTCCCACCATCCTCCGCACTCACCAACACACCTTAACTCCAACATACTCCTTCCCTTTCCTTACACTTCCTATTTTCTCCTTCCCTCCCGCATACCACATACTTTCTCCCTCCATCCCTCATACTTCCGCCTCACTCCATCACACTTCTGCTTCTTTCCTCTCCCTATTTTAATCTTCACCCCTCTCCCTCACCTTTCCATCACACTCCCCAACTACTCCCTCCTCCGTCCATCACACTCCCATACTCCATCCCCCGCCCGCCCTCACAAGCGGCCCCCCTCACCCCCGTCCACCCTCTCCTCTCCCGTCCTTCATTACACTTCCTCGCTCTCGCACCCCCACTTTCCCGCCCTCCATCACACTCACGTTTATCCCTCCCCTGTCCCTCCGTTCATTATACTCCATTGTTTCCCAGCACTTCCTTTCTTGCTACTCCCCCTTTTGCATCCCCGTTGCCCTCTTTCTTCGCGGCTCCTTTATTTACTCCCATTTCGTTACTTACCTGAGACAATTTTTCTTCTTTCTGTACTGTGATCCCTTTGGTCCCTTGTGTCTCTTCATTTGTCCACCAGTCTTCTTGATCGCGTCTGTATATATCTCTGCCAGTCGTTTCGGTCGCGTCTTTTTATGTATCTCACGTCTGTTGTCCTCCCGTCTTTTTCGATGCGTCTGTCTGTGCCTCTTTCTTCCCGTCTCTTCTAGCTTTAAAATTTCAGAGGCGTAACCTACAAGCGTAATTTTTTCAAGGTTGTTAGGTACTGACCATATCTAGGTCATATTCTGATATGAAGGTTATGGGTCAAAGGTCAGGGCTGATGTACTGAATAGAACTCTATTCCAAGTTTTTTTTTTCTTTATGCGAGGAAGAAGGAACCAAAGGCTGACCCGCAACTGTTCCCTCCAAGAAAGAAAAAAAAAACAATACAGAAGAGAGCCAAATTCAAGATCCATTCATTTTGAGATGCCTGGAAGCACTGCGTTTGAAAGACTGGAGATCATAGGAAATAGGAAATACAGACAGAGGGAGACAGTTCCAGAGTTGACCTGTTGCATAAATGAAAGACTGGGAGTAACGGTCAACTCTTGCATTAGAGAGTTCGACGGGTGCTACACGCCCGTTATAGAGGTGAAGGGATGCAAACAGACAGTTCAGAGGAGCAGTGACCACTTAAGTAGCGATAGAAAAGAGATCAAGACGCAGCACTGCGGCGAAGAGACGAACGCTGAAGGGGACCAGTAAGAGGAGAGTTGATGAGACGAATAGCCTTTGACTCCACCCTATTGAGAAGAGCTATATGTGGGGACCACCCCACACATGAGAGTTGTACTCTAAACAGGGGCGAATAAAACCCATGTATAAAGTCAACAACTCTGCATGGTTAAAGAAGGCACGGAGTCGGCTTAGCACACCTAATCTCTTGGAAACAGATTTTACAAGAGATGCAATATGATCTTTCCAAAATAAGTCCTGTGTGAATGACACCCAAGCTTGTTCAAGGATGATGCAGGATTGTTATGGATATTATCAAACATTAGTGGGTACTCCTGTGGAAGATTTTGACGGGATGATAGGTGTAAAAATGGAGTCTTTGATGCATTAAAAACAAGATTATTTTTACCTCAGTCAGAGATACGAGCCAAGTCAGAAATTAGGTGTGCCGTAGCCTCATCCCTTGTTTGTTGAAGTAACTGCTGAGATGGACGTTGTGGAAACCGGAATGGAAAGGCGAAGGTTGGAATCATCAGCGTACGAGTGGATAGGGTTAGATGTACAGCTTAGAAGATCATTGATGAATAAAAGGAAAAGAGTTGGTGATAGGACAGAGCCCTGAGGAACACCACTGTTGATAGATCTAGATGAACAATGACCGTCTACAACAGCAGCTATAGAACGACCAGAAAGGAAGCTATAAATGAAGGCACAGGTAGAAGGATAGAAACCGTAAGAGGGCAGTTTGGAAATTACAGATTTATGTCAGACACGATCGAAAGCCTCTGAGATGTCAAATGCAATGGCAAAGCTTTTGCCAAAGTCCCGAAAGGAGGATGACCAGGAGTCTGAACGGTAGGTGAGAAGATCGCCAGTGGAGCATCCCTGACGGAACCCATACTGATGATCAGAAAGAAGGTTGTGATAGGAAAGATGCTTTAAAATTTGTCTGTTAAGAATAGACACGAAATCTTTTGAGACACAGGATGTTAAAGCAATTGGACGATAGTTAGAGGGTTGGGAATGGTCACCCTTCTTTGGGACTGGCTGAATGAGAGCAAACTTCCAGCAAGAAGGAAAGGTACAAGTTTAAAGACAAAGGCGAAAGAGTTTGCCTAGGCAGGGTGTAAACACAGAAGCATAGTTCTTGAGAACAACAGGAGAGACTCCATCAGGTGCATATGCCTTGTTAGTATTGAGGCCAGTGATGGAAGAAAATACATCAGCTGAAGAAATTTTAATGTCAGCCATGAGGAAGTCAGAGGGGGGAAGTGATGGAGGAACAGCATCGGAATCGTCTAAGGTGGAATTGGAGAAGAAAGTCTGAATGAAGAGATCTGCTTTATCAGTAGAAGAAATAGCTACAGAGCCATCAGAGTAGAAAAGAGGAAAGAAGGATGATGAGGTAAAGTTGTTAGAAATGTTTTTGGCAAGGTGCCAGAAGGAGCAGGAAGAATTCGAGTTGGAGAGTTGAGAACATTTAGTACGGATGAAATTATTTTCAGCAGAGCGAAGAACAGGCTTAGACCGATTCCGGGCAGAAACATAAATAAGATGTGATTCAGGGATGGGTTAGCTCTGGTACCTTTTATAGGCCCTCTCCTTGTGGACAGCATTAGAACAAGCGTGATTAAACCAAGGCTTTGGTGCATTAGTCAAAGGATATGAGAAAGGAATGTATGCTTCCATGCCTGAGAGAATAACTCTCCGTAATGCGCAAGGCATACTCAGATTGCTCCCTGGCCATGGAAACAATAATCATTTCATGGAAAATCAAAGAAGTACCGCCTAAGGGCCTTCCAATCCGCAGCTCCAAAGTGCCACAGACGATGTTTCTTTGGAGGGTCCACAGGCCGTACCGGACAGATAGACAGGTTAAGGTAATAAGGTTATGACCGGAGGAGCTCAACAGAGAGAAAAGATTAGCAGAGTAGGCAGATGGATTAGTTGTAAGGAAGAGGTCAAGTATGTTGCAGCTCTCTCCAAGGTGATCAGGGATACGGGTAGGGTGTTGTAGAAGCTGCTCTAGGTCATTAAGGATAGAAAAGATATAGGCTTGTTCACCAGGTGGATCAGTGAAAGGAGAGGAGAGCCAAAGGTGGCTATAGGCTTGTTCACCAGGTGGATCAGTGAAAGGAGAGGAAAGCCAAAGGTGGTGATGAACATTGATATCTCCTAGAATGGAGATTGCAGAGAAAGGAGAAATGGATAGAATGTGTTCCATCGTCGAAGTAAGATAGTCGAAGAATTTTTGATAGTCAGTAGAATTAGGAGATAAGTAAACAGCGCAGATATATTTAGTCAGAGAATGACAGGAAAGCCGAAGCCAGAGAGTAGAGAATTCAGAAGAATCAAATTCAGGAACACGAGAGCAAGATAGGTCGTTATGTACATATGCACAACAGCCACCTTTGGCTTTGAAATGAGTATAGAGAAAGTAGGAGAATACAGAAAACGATTTGCTGTCAGTTTCCTCAGACAGCTGAGTCTCGGTAAGGAAGAGAAGGTGAGGTTTAGAGGAGGAGAGGTGGTGTTCGACAGAGAGGAAGTTAGAGGAAAAGGCCGCGTATGTTGCAGGAATGAAGAAGTGAGTCAGACAGTGGTTCTAGGAAGCTCATAGAGTCGTTACCGGGAGAGGGGTGGATGGTGGGGGCATTTATGGTTCCCCCGGGGACTCGGAGGATGGTTTGGGTGCGCCATTTTCTTTTTTGTTCTTTTTCTTTCTTTTGCTTTTTTTGAAAAGGAAGTGTAGTGTGTACTGTGCATGTAGATTTGTGTTGGCAGTTAGAGAAACTTGTATTGGAGAGCATGTTGGCCTACTGTCTGTGAACTACACATTATTTGATATGTCAGTGGAAAGGGAGGTACAATCCCTTCAGCTTCAGACCGTCATTTGTATTTTATAGAGGCTAACCACAGATAGTTTTATGCAGCTAAGGAAAAAGACATCATCGGTATCACTGCCGTTTCATACTATATGCGAATAATGCGGTTGCATAGGGCCCCCGAAGCCACCAGAGGGCACCCAAGCAGCCATTACTGGCTTTTTTAAGAAATTAAAATGTGTGTTTAGTCACTCTATAGTCATGAAATAATTTTTTGTTGGGGTACGGTGGACCCGCCAATTATTGTAAGTGCCATAAAGTGAGTAAGGACCCCCAAACAGCATTTCGCATAGGGCCTCCAAAAGACTAGAAACGGCACTGATCGGGATGAAGATGTCAGGGACAGTCACACTAGATGATTACAGCTAGTACATTGGGTCTGAGGACGTCTTGGTCATTTTATTTTTAGTTCAACATAGATAATTTAATGCTGTTTGGAAAAAGAAGTCCTTGGGCTGAACGGGCTAGAGAGTGTCACAGTTAATCAGTTTTATCCCTACTATCCGAAACGTACTTATCACTTGAAAAAGAAAATCACGAGTAATATCTGGGAGAAATGAATAAATGTGTCATAAAAATATTTTTTTATTGGATTATAGAATGACGATGTGGAAATTGATATATATGGCAGACACAGGATGCAGGAAGTGGAGGCGGCGATACAGTAACTACTGGATAGTAGAGGCTCTTGACTAAACAAATGTGAGAGAAATTAAGAAATTGTGAAGCGCGAATAGAATGGTACGTAAAATTTGAGATAAATGAATGAAACATACTGTGCACTGGGATGAAGAGTGATGGCGTGGAAGAGTTAATGGAGGTTGTTTTTATTCCCAGCAGTTACAGAGGTTCTTCACAAGCTGAGTCACATCGTCTGGCAGTAGAGGGTATATTTAAAATAAAGGTGTCATCCTAGTGAAGGAGTTAAGGCCTCGGTTTGAGCAGAGAGACAGTGAGTGAGAATGTGAGGTAGATAAAGATGGTGGTCACGAGATGCAGGAGGTGATGAAGACGGTAAAATAAACATGCAGGTGGGGAGGGGAAAAATGGTTGACAGACAAAAACGAAAAGTTCAAAGACTGTTGATATGAGAAATACAAGTTTGTCATGAAAAATTAGTGAGACGTGAAATGGGTGGCAAGGAACACGGCGTTAGCAAAATTAAAAATTACTCAGTAATGACGCAATAAAGAATTATATTGCTTTCCTGCTATGAGGGAAAGTAGGGTACAAGACGGAATTACACTCGTGGGCGTTTCCAAAGTGTGGTGACAAGATGGCCAGAAGTAATAAGATTTATTTCACATGCGGGGAAATGGAAAAGCTAAATCTGTGGGGATGTGTAACGGATGAGGACATAAACCAGAAAATGATGAAACCTGTGACTGCTTTCAAATATGAAAACACATGAGGACCAGAAAGAATGAAATTTGAAAGGTCTGTAAGTATGGGAACATGTAGGAACGAATGAGTATGAAACTTGTGAGGTTTATAAATATGGGGACATGTAGGGACCATAGGGAATGTAACACTGGTTCATAGGGATTCAGTGAGACCAAATAGAAGGAAGCATAAGGTTCCCTAAACTACGGGGACAGGTGAAGACCAAAAGGAATGAAACTACAAGGGATCTGCAATGGCTGGGGGCACGTAGATACGCGAAGGAATAAAATTTGTAAGTATGTATGAATGAGGACCAGATAGAATGAAACGTGCAAAGAGACGCATGTGGATGCCATAAAGACTGAAATTTTCGTAGATCTGTAAACTAGAAAACAGATGGTGACCTTTTGTGAGGAGGCGGGCTGGCTGAAGAAAAAAGAAAGAGTTAAAGACGGCGACGAGTCAAAGCAGCGGAGACAGACAGAATGGAACAGACCCCTGGGGAAGGGAGGTGGAGGAGGGTAAGAAATTGCTGAGAGAGATGGGAGGTTAGTAAGAAACAGGAGAAATTCGGAGAAAGGTGGGAAGCAGATAGAGAAAGGATATGAAGCAGGGAGAAAAGGAAAATGGAGAGTGAAGGTAGAAAAAAGAAGGTGGAACACAGAGAGAGCGGGTGGGAGGATAAAACTGGGGAGAGAGAGAGAGAGATGGGAGAGAAAATGCCGAGAGAAGGAAGAGAGAGGGAAGAAAATGAGGAAGTAGGGGTAGGAAGAGGGAACACTGAGAAGAGAAAGAAGGGTGTAGGAAGGAGAAAAATGGGAAGAGAGAGAGAGAGAGAGAGAGAGAGAGAGAGGCCACACACAGCAGTGCTTTAAAGGTATTCCGGTACGCTATTACGGGAATCGTATTAGTGGGCAAATAAGGAGCATTAGTAGGGTCAGGCATAGTAATTAATTGTACTGGACGTGGTTGGTATTATGGTATTAGATTTATGCATTGGATTTCGGTTCCGCACACCTGCCTTCGTACCTGTTCTTTGCACCTGCTGCCAACACCTGCTTATAGCTGTTTATTACACCGACTATCAGACAATAGGTACGGCTAGTTTGAGATACATAAATGAACTATAGTTCTGTTACCGACGCGTCAAGGAATGGATACTTTGATAGATTAATAGGTAGGTAGTTAGACAGACAGATAGATAGATAGATAAATTGTAACAGACGGACAGACACAGGGATGGCCTGTTAATGTCCTGTCAGTTACAAGGTCTTTTTGCCGAAGTCATTTAATCGACGTAACCCCACAGAGGATGCGGCGTCAGGTAATAAATAGATAAGTAAATAGATTAAATTCGTCAGGTTAATTACCAGCATGTCAAGAGGTAGGGTTAGTGAGAATCACGAGATATACAACTACTGATTGACTGTGTCCGGTGTTATCAATGACCACAGACACACTACAATATCCACTCCATGGGGGGTGGGGTATGGAGGACTGATTGGAAGGAGAAGCAGACGTAGACCGAGAACGAGATGGGAGGGGGAGGAGGTGGGGGCGTCCATAAGAAGTGTGGAGGTGGCTATGGTGGCTGACAATGATAAATGCCTTGAAATGTTTTGGTGATAAGGAGCAATATGAGCACTTGTTATGATTGCAAGTGTATAGAGGAGTAATAAGGAAATAAAGGAAGAAGGCCTAGACCGAGAACGAAAAGGACATGATGGAGGTGGGGAGAGAACATAAAGGTGATTGTGCCATGGGAGGAAAGGTCTTTGTAGAGTAAGGGTAACAGTGTCGAGAGACCCTTTGATCGAGGCCACCTTCCACATGGCACAGATTCCAGTGTGTCACAGAGCACTGTCAACACAGTCGTATCACCATATCGCATTTATTATTCAGCTAAACCAAACCACCACTTCCATCTTACCTGCATACACACTACCCCACACTACAGATCATCAGAATCAAGTGTAAGGGAAAGAACTATTATTTGATCGTTCTTCCTATGTATTGTTTGTGTTAGACAAGGAAAAACTCTGTCTCCTTTACTGTTTTCCAAATTCCTCAATGAATTTAAGAGATATATTAATGATAAATTAACTGGCTTACCTGCTATTTCAGCTAAAGTAGCTTTTTTTTTTTTTTTTGTCATTAATGATACTGAGATGCACTTTAATTTAGTTTATCTGTTGTATGCAGATAAGACTATTGTTGTTGCAGAGAATTTACTGAGATGTACTTTAATTTAGTTTCCCTGTTGTATGCAGAGGAGACTATTGTTATTGTTATCTTTGTATTAATTTGAGTAATGGTAAATTGAATCTACGCCTGTCTGTTTATCTCTCTTTATTTCTATACCCATATCTAAGTCATTATTAAAAGTAAATACTTATAACTTGTTTACGTTTGTTGTCTCGCTCCCAGTTATTATCTCGTGTCTGTATATTAGTACTTTATGTAGTGACAACAACGCATGTCATTATTAGGTCGTTGGCTTTTGGGAGTCATTGGCGCGTCGGGTTGCTAACTGTGGTGTCACCTTTGGCATCTCAAGCTTATTTCTCTGGAACAAAAATCGCCTGGTGTGTCTAAGTTAAGTACTGAAATGCTTCTTAAGAAAGGGGTTGACCGCTGACACATTAATGTTATTCAGCTGCCAGAACTTCTCGTAGCTCGTCTAGTGAAATTCTAAATATATTCTTGGCTGTGTCTATGTTGAAGATAGGGTTCATCGACATTGCCTGAACTTTCTGTGCACTTTCATCTTGCTTTGTAAAATCGTATGGCGTTAACAAATATGAAAATATATATATATATATATATATATATATATATATATATATATATATATATATATATATATATATATATATATATATATATATACAGAGGTTAACAGTGCATTTTTTTGGTCTTACTTTCTCCGTCAGTTGCTGTTCCTCAAGTTTGTTACATTTCTCCCTATTACCCCATTCCTTAACCTCCTGATGTTATCTCCTTCCCAACTGTCCCTCCTTCCTAGTTCGCCACTCCTCCCTCTGCCCTTTCCAAACTTCACATATCTTTATTCTAGACAATATCATTTCCTGATCTCAGCATATCAGCATTTCTAATATTCTCTTATCTTTCTTGCTCCCAATATAACTACATTCCGTCTTTTACGTGTCTATCAGCTGAGGTACAATTTGTTGTACTGTATTCATTTTCTTAAACTACCACCTTCCTACCTTTCTCTGCCTCATTTCCTCCCCTATCACCATTCTCCATTGTTCATCCCTATCCCCTGTCGTCTTTCTTTATCCCTTACCACTCTTTTCAACCCTTTACCATTCGTTTACTTCTCTCCGTCAACCCTCATCCCCTGCCATCCTTCCCTTCCATCCCTTGTCACTTTTCCACCTCTCCCCATCTCTCCTCCTCCTCCCTTACCTTGCCCCCCTCTCCCACAACTTACCCGTCCAGCCATCACTCAGGCCAGACAACCTGAGGGTCTGTCTTCTTGATCAAATTTCTTTGTGCTGTTGCAAGAAATGGTGAACTGTCCTGTCTCACGTGACGCTAAGGGACACCACGCAGGGTCACACCTCCCGTGTCGCTTTGCTCCATGTTTTCTCTCTCCTCCACAGTATTCACTTGGATATAACGTGAAAGAAGGGTGGCTGTGAACGTAGAAACCTGTGGCTGCGTGTGTGAATGTAGTTCGATGCGTTAGGTTGTGTTACCGTCATCTGCTGCTGCTGCATGGAAGAGATGGCATTATATTTTGTTTCCCGCAATTTCTAAACACCACCATAGTTTTCGTTTATGATTAAGTTTGATACATCCACTGCAGAAATTAACAGGCAACCCTAGGACCCCAGAAATACAAGTAGGATTATAAATGGGCAATTTCTGCTTCTGTTTCTATCAGACCAAATGTGAACACTGCAAGACCCGACCTGAGAGAGAGAGAGAGAGAGAGAGAGAGAGAGAGAGAGAGAGAGAGAGAGAGAGAGAGAGAGAGAGAGAGAGAGAGTTAATAAGAAGTGACATTTCACAACAAACCTGAAATCACGTTAGAACAAATACGGAAGGTGAAAAGCACGTCAGTCTTCTCAGTTATTGCATTCCTTCTCTGGGTCGCCTTATTTTTAGACTTCGATAATTTCATTGTTTATCTTGTTATGTTTTAATTTCTGAGTAATTATAATATGAATCTACATCTGTCTGTTATCTCTCCTTATTTCTATACCCATATCTAAGTCATTATTATAAGTAAATACTCATAAATTGTTTACGTCTGTTGTCTCTCTCCCAGTTATTATCTCGTGTCTGTATACTAGTGCTTTATTTAGTGACAACAACGCATGGCTTTAAAAGGTCGTTGGCTTTTGAGTCACTGGTGTGTCGGGTTGCTAACTGTTGTGTCACCTTTGGCTTCAGACTCTTATTTCCCTGGAGCGAAATAGCCTGGTGCGTCATAGTTAAGTACTGAAATGCTTCTAAGAAAGGGGTTGATCGACTGACCTATTAATGTTATTCAGTTGCAAGAATTTCTCGTAGCTCGTCTACTGAAATTCTAAAAATATTCTCGGCTGTGTCTATGTTGAGGATAGGGTTCATCGAGATCGCCTGAACTTTCTGTACACTTTCATCTTGCTTTGTAAACTCGCATGGCGTTAACAATTTTGAAAAAAAAAAAATCATAAAGAGGTTAACAATACTTTTTTTTGGTCTTACGTTCTACGTCAGTTGTTGTTCCTCTAGTTTCTTACATTTCTCCCTATAACCCTATTCCTTAACCACCAGATGTTACTGGTATCTCCTTCCCAAATGTCTCTCCATCTTCCTAATGTAGTTCGCCACTCCATCCCTCTGCCCTTTCTAGTCTATATCAGTTCCTGGCCTTAGTATATTTGTATTTCCACTATTCTCTTATAATTCTTGCCCCCCAAATAATTACTTTCCTT
>NW_027642521.1:0-4995 GCF_032717465.1 Coenobita brevimanus | reverse complement strand
CACTTACATGTCTGTCAGCTGTGGTAGAATTTGTTGTATTCATTTTCTTAAACTGCCACATTCCTTCCTCCTTCTGCCAATCTCCTCTCCTATCACCATTCTCCATTGTTCATCCCTATCCCCTATCGTCCGTCTTTATCCCTTACCACTCTTTTCAATCCTTTACCACTCGTTTACTTTTCTCCGTCCCCCTTCATCCCCTGCCATCCTTCCCTTCCATCCCTTGTCACTCTTCAACCTCTCCCCATCTCTCCTCCTTCCCTACCCTGGCCCGCCTCTCCTACACCTTACCTGTCCAGCCATCACTCAAGCAAGACAATCTTTGTGTTGTATCAAGAAATGGTGAACCGCCCTGTCTCACGCAACGCTAGGGGACTCCACTCGGGGTCGCATCTCCCCTGTCGCTTTGGTCCATGTTTTCTCTCACCTCCACAGTTTTCACTTTGATATATCGTGAAAGAAGGGTGGCTGTGGACGTGGAGGCCTGTGGCCGCGTGTGTGAATATAGTTTAATGCGTCAGCTTGTATGACCGCCATCTGCTGCTGTTGCTACATGAAGAGATGGCATTGTATTTTGTTTCCCGTACCTTCTAAAAACACCAGTGTAGTTTTCGTTTATGATTAAGTTTGATACATCCACTGCAGAAATTAACAGGCAACCCCAGGACTCCAGAAATACAAGTCGGATTATGAATGGGCAGTTTCTGTATCTGTTTTCATCAGCCAGAGTTAGATCACTGCACGACCCGACCTTCTCCAGGGAGGGAAGGAGGGAGAGATAGCCAAAACTAACACTTCCATCTGTTGACGAATGGGGAAGGGGTGAGTGATGCAGATGATGTCAGAGTGATGTAATAGCTATTGTGTGTGTGTGTGTGTGTGTGTGTGTGTGTGTGTGTGTGTGTGTGTGTGTGTGTGTGTGTGTGAAGTTATATCCACGACTCCAAAACCTTTTCAATTCTTACCACAGCCAGTCGATTGTACAATGGTGTGAGGAAACTTTTCGAAGAGGAGATGTTAGCTATAGCCTTGATTAACCCCTCCAGTACGTGGGAAGTCTTCCTAAGGTATAATCATGTGGCAGCAGCAAGAACAAAGTATATAATTTATGGAATGGAATGGTTTAACTGCACTAATTTCCCTTTATGTGTCATTACTCTGTATATTGCATAACAAAATAGCGTAATAAAATCCGCGCATAATACCCAAGCTGAAATTCCACTTAATTTTCCGGTGGCAGAGGGAAAAGCTTGAGTTCAATGCTCCGGCCTGTCAGGCTGTGGGCCCACTTTGTTTTCCCCTTGTTCCTATTCACACAGCAGCATACTTGGGGATTTAGATATACACAAAGTATTGCAGAACTGGAACATTTAACTCCAAAAACTCTTCTCACGACAAACCAACATCCCTATCGAACTATACTCAGTTTTTTTTTTATCGAGGCGAAGATGCACTTGACAGATTGGTGATTAATGGCTGAATGCAACATTATTTCATAATCTAGCATTATTAACTGACAACAAATGTCTGAGGGGGAAATTTGGGTTAGTAAATATATTTTGGACATGTTGCATTCAGCCAATCATCATCAACCTGTCAAGTGCATCTTCGCCTCAATAAAAAAAACGGAGTATAGTACACTTTATCTCCACTTCATCCTCGAACTGTCTGACCTTCCAACAACCTCACTCTTATGCACTCCTTTATGCACTTATGCACTTATCCCATCATCTTTACTGCCAGCAGGTTTGAACCTGCACTCTAACATGTTTGCATACATCTGTCCAAATCCTGCTGCATACATATATCCAAACATGTTGCCAGCTGTGTCTTCAACACATGTTCGAGTACACGTGTGGACGCGCCCTTACAACATAACTCCAGCCTGCAGGGTATAACTGGAGTGCACAGATAGAATTCAGAATCACAGAACACAACCACAGCAGACAAACACAGCTCATAATCCTAGTATGCAACAACTGCATATAATAAGAGTGCATACTCTCTGCTCACAATCACAGAACACAATCAAAGCATACTGTATAGTGAGATGGAATAATCATCGTTCACAGTCGCAGAACACAACTTATAATGAGAGTGGACATCAGAACTCACTATCACTAAACAAAACCATGACAGATATTTAGAGCTCACAACCAAAGTATATAATAAAAAAAATTAGCCAGAAAATATAATAATACGTTGCAGTAATTGCTTACAAGAGCAGAACACAGATACAGCACACACAGCACATCATTAACAGTCATCATTAACAGTCACAGAACATAAGCATAGTAGATAATCATAGTGCAGAAATCATCACTTACAACAACAGAACACAACTAGAGGCCTCCCCAAGGGGGGAATCACACCAGCCGCGAGCCGATACATTTTAGCGCGTCTCGAAACATGACCTTCTCCTTGACCTACTTTCACCAATTTTGAACTCGTGATCGATTTTTTCCCTATTACACTCATGTAAAATTTTGTGATGATATCATGAGAGGTTGCGAAGTTATCGTGGTAACAGACACACAGACCTTGACATACTTCCAACAATTTCGAACTCGAGATCGATTTTTTTTTTTTTCCCCCTACTACACACCTGTAAAATTTTGTGATGATACCTTGAGCGGTTGCGGAGTTATAGTGCTATCAGACACGCAGACACAAAGACTCACACACTGAAAACAATACCAGCTTCGCTATTGCAGCTGGTAACCGTAGCATGTAATCAGTGGACAGTGATCATTAACATACAGACATCTTAGCAACACAACGTCACGGAGCAGTTGTGTCTGGACATTCAGCCGTATAGAACAAGAGAGAGAGAGAGAGAGAGAGAGAGAGAGAGAGAGAGGAGGGAAGGGGGTAGATGGCTGCCATGGAGAATGAGAGGGGTATAAGAAGTTATCTTTTTTATTTTGATATTCGTGGACAGATGTCATATATTGCAAAAGTTAGGTATAGGAATATAATGATAAAGTATACCAATATACTCAGGCCGAAGCATGAACATGCACAATCATAGGTACTCATACTCACACATAAACACACTGACAGACAGACAGACAAACCACACAACACTCACGAAGCATAGATGCCCACTGACATAAGGGTTATTCCTGTATATATACATACACACTCACATTCAAACATGAAGGAAACCTCAGAGTGCAGTACCTGCGCGTCCACCAATTGATCTAAGGGCCAAACATTTGACTTTGTAAACTTTGTAATGTTACCTTGGCCTTTGGCCGATTTCTTTCAGAATCGAATGGACTTATTTACTCTTAGAATCGAATCCATTAAACCCTGTTTTACCGTGAACCCTCTCTTAAGTTGTGTCTGAATCGGACCGAAATTGTTTAAGTTGACCTTACCGTGTGTCTCAGACCTTTTGACCTATCCCTGTGACCACGACATACAATTATTTTCAATATCGAGTTCCTGTAATCTAGCCGAACCCCGAACCCGAACACAAAGTTTGTTCTGAATAGGAGAGAAATTGTTGTAAAACTGTATGTCAGACCCATGATTGACCCTCATCTCCTCCACTAAATTTGGCAGATATGAGATTAAAGGTGTTTTAGTTTTATTGTTAACACGTTAGCACACGGGTTGAACATTTAACTTGCCCTGTGACCTTGACCTTTGTCCTATTGTTCAGAAACGATATATCAGCCTCTTTACTATCAGTCTACCTCCATGAAATTTATTTAAATTCGGATAAAAACGTTTTGATTTATTTGGTTTACACACACACACACACACACACACACACACACACACACACACACACACACACACACACACCACCGCCATTTAGCCAGTATTGTCAAACCAACAGACAGAGAGACAGAAGAACTGACAGACGCAGACCCAGTTGTAATTACATTCCTGTGCCACTGAAGGAATGCCTGTCAGAACTTCCACTGGGATTGTTGGTCCTCTTCTCCCCTGCTTCTCTTTCATTATTTCCTCCTTTCTTCAAACTAGGCCAAAGGATCCATACAAAATGTTCTTCACAATGCATGAAGGAAGAAAACCATTCCGTCCACTGCCAAGTTAAAACACGGGCGCATCCCTTGTCATGTGATTTTCCATACATATATCAGACATCCAGTTCTATCCTTCATCCTGATGCTTAAGTTCCTCTGCTTCAGCACGTTGAATCATTTCACTTTCACTTACCATAGCCAATCAGCATCATCTCGCCTTTCCACGCCTCCTCCTACACTTAAGGCACGGTCACACAGGTTCTTTTCCTGGCTGAAAATCACCGGCGGTAAATTGCCGCACCAATTTTGCGGTAACTGGCAGTCAGTTTTGGTTACACGAGTTTCAGCCGAATTTTATACCGTGTCGGCTTGTCTGTTTAATGTGAAGTGAGATACAAGTCGTACTTGTACAGTGACAACCCTGAATCCTCAGCTACATGTTCACACAAGAACAACACTGAAATGGATGAGCACACTGAAGTCAACGCCACACACCGAGACCTATAGAAAAGTAAACAAAAGGAGAAAGAAAGGAAAGGCCGGTGTAGAGGTGAGTTGCACTGTGACTCAGCCCACCAAACCCGCCAGCTGGCCTTTGCATTGCTGTAATGATTTAATTGTGCCTGCCTCTGAATAACTAAGTGATTGTGTGAATTTATGTATACTGAACTACTGATGGCATTAGTATTTAATTCTAAAACAATATTTTAGAAGGTTTTATCAATGTCATACAAAAGTCTTCAAAACTGTCTTTACAATACTGCCTACAAAGTTTCAGACAGCACATACTACCCCTGCCACTCTACACAGTTGAACACAGTGAAGCATACAGAATGTAAACAACTTCTCTACAGCCTCAGTAAAATCACAGGTGTAGCACCAGTGGACACCTTGAAAACCGATGTTGCCGGGAATCGGCAACACGAGATGAGCATGATTGTCTCCAAAATCACGGCTATTCTTGCCAAGTTTTCACCGAGTTTGCCCCGAGGTG
>NW_027642520.1:0-4995 GCF_032717465.1 Coenobita brevimanus | reverse complement strand
CAGGTGTGGTTTCAAATAGCACAGGAAGGACATGTCCCTGATTAGTGGTGTTACTTTGACACACACTGCAGGAACGGACAAAACTATCTATGTCTCGTCCCATCCCTGGCCAGAAAAAGTCAGCTCGGATACGGCCCTGGGTCTTCCTTTTGCCCATGTGACCTCCTGAGGCTGAACAATGACCCCATTGTAACACTGCTAGGCGGTACTTGGCGGGAACGACAAACTGCAGTCGAACCTCGCCCTCGGGTGTTCGTGACTCACGGTAGAGCCGTCCTTGTTTGCGAAGGAACTTGGCTCGACCTCCCTGTGAATACTTAATCACTCGACCCTTTTGTTTGTTCCGCACGGCAGCAAGTGTCGGGTCAGAATGTTGTTCTTGTACAACAAGTTGACTACACATCAGATCTTGCGGCGATTCAATGATCACTGGGGTGACACAGTCTAGAGCCTCAGTCATGGCTCGTGTTACCGCAGCAGCCGAAGTCTGAGTAGCGTCATCGGAGCAACTATCCTTGACTCCATTAATATTTCCAATGATGAGTTCAAATAAAGGTTCTGGCATGACAACTGCAAGCGTCATACCAGTATAAAATGGAGATGCCACCTGGATACATGCCTCAGGGAACAATCTCACTGATACATCAATAAGGCTTGCATGGATCTGTCGACCTGTATACTGCTCAGGCCGAACTAAACTCTGCTTAACAGAGCAACCTGAGGAACCATTGTCTCTCAGGACCTTCACAGGAATGCCTCCCACAACCCCTGGCTAAACAAGGAAGGTACTGTCACCTGTGGGAGGGCCTGTGGAGGAAGCAGCTAGCCACTCATGAGGCTGCTGAATTGATGTGGCAAACATTGTGCCTTGAGGAGAAGATGGAACATTGGCCATCTGTGGAGGGGAGTTCACTGTCACTGTGGGACTAGTGAACTGTGGGGAAGTACCCATACTGGTAGGGACATGACCACCGTGCTGCTGCTGAGGAATGAAGGCTGCATTCGCTTCCTGCCTCTTTTGAGCTGGTGATGAAAAAGTTTGTCCCAACGGTCGGTTGCGTGGCCGATACTGCTGCTGGTTAGGGTACTTGTTGTACCTCTTCCACTCAGGTTTCTGAGTGTTTTGCCCCTGGTCCTTCCACTGCGGTTTTGGACCTTGGCCATTACTCTGAGAATGGCCTTGTTGCTGGGGTTCAGTCTGAGACGGCTTCCCAGACTTGGCAGTATCTTTTCTGCTCCAGGTGTTTTGCTTACGAGCTTGATACCCGTATGCAGTAAAGAATGCATCAGCCTTCTCTACCATTTGGCTGGCATCTTTCACCTGGCAGATCTTAAGCTGTGCTATGAGCTCAGCAGGCCATGACCTCTCTAGCTGTGTATGCAGCATAATGTCAATTATCCCCTCATGCGTGGAAGGAGTTTCATCTTTCTCCATCCACTCACCTAGGTAAGCAGTGAGACGGTCGAGGAACTGAACAGCTGTCTCCTTGTCTTGGAGACGAGCTCGCATGAACTGAGCTTTGGCGTCGTCTACTGTGAGACCATACGCCTTAATGAGTGCAGCTTTCATCACTTCATACGTGAGATTGTCTCCACGAATTCTGTGGAGAATATCGAGGGCAGGGCCCTCAAACAGGCTAAGAAACTGAAGCCGCTTAGCTGCATCATCGAGCTGGTAAAGCTGAGCCATGTCTTCAAATCGAGCTATGTATGGCTCGATTCGCTCGCCATCTTTGTATGGGGGAAGCTTGATGTGTGGGGTCGCCATAACATGTGCAGGGAGAGCGCTCGTGGAGCTTGAACCAACTGCACCAGATGTGTCTGAACCCAAGGAATCTCGCTTGAGCTTCAGCACCTCAAGTTCATGTTCTCGTTCTTTGTCTCGTTGTTCACGCTCGTATTCGCGCTGTTCACGCTCGTATTCGCGCTCTTTCTCACGCTGCTCTTGTTCATATGCACGCTCTCTTTCACGTTGTTCGCGCTGTTCTCGCTCGTATTCGCGCTGAATCTTACGCTCTTCACGGGCATCATTCTCGCGCTGCTGCTCCTGATTATGCCGTGAGAGTATGTATTCTTTAATTTCAGTTGGGTCTGTAAGACCCATATCTTTGGCTTCCTGTAAAAATATGGTGGTAGCCATGTCGCTAACTCAATCTAAATAACTAGCGACTCAGTACTGATTGCTGCTTCGCAAACGAATGCTAATAAACACAAGTAAAGAGTACAGACACAAGCTAGTGGTGACCAGTCTTATTCAGTTAACTGGCAAAGAATAAATCAAAAATGTAAATGACTGGGAAGACTATTGTCAATAATAAACACAATGGGTACGGTGACTTCCCAGGAGCGAATAAAATCGTCTGGCGTTACCAAAAATAAACTAGAGTTAATTATTCTATTGATTAATAAAGCAAAATTCACTTGCTAAATTAAGGGTAAATACCAGTAAGCTTGTGCCTATAAACTTTAATGGTAAATACCTAAATATGAATGAGTGAGCACTATCTCGTGAATAGCTTTAGAGCTAGGAGTTAATATCCTGGAATGAGGTCGCCAATTGTCACGGGGTTTTTATGATATCAGGGTAATTTTGATATTGATGGTTAAATATTATTTAAATTGATAACAATATTCAACAATATTGAAGAGCAGAGACAATGATTGTCTTGCTACATCAAGCAACGATTACTTTATGCTGACTTGCTAAGATTCTCTAAGAACGAGAATTTATAAACTTTCTCAACAGTACACAGCAGAGACTAATTACTCACAATTGCTGAATTACTGTACTGTTAGCCTCTGGAGAAAGTTACATCACCCCTGACAATAAATAACTAATACTAATAATAATAATATCAGGTTCTTGCTGATGCATTAACTCCTGGCACAACGGATTTTAAGTTAATACAACAAGACTGGTCTAAGTACCAGTTATGAAAGCAAACGTTTATGCCAGCAGGAGCTATATGGAAAATAAGCTTAATTTGGATTAAATGAAACAAGATTTTACTTTACATTGAGCTCAAGAAAGGAACTGTTAAATTTATTAATCACAAAAAATAAATTTAACATTACAATTCAAATCAAATTAAATGAGACGCACTCACTCACACACGAGCTAAATACTTACGCCTAGGAAAAACACCTTAATTAAACTCTTAAACTAGGATTACAAAAAGGAAATACCGGTCGATGAATGCTATGTATCACCCGAGGGGTGGGAGGACTGGATTAACTGTGAAGTGGAGTTTGGGGGTACTAGCTGACCTCTCACACTGCTGGCACAGGACCTTCCTCCGTCACAACAAACACAAGACTAAGTCATGGGAACAAAAGCGGAGCACTCGGCCGCATTTTTTTAACGGTCGAATGAGCAGGGGCGAACAATAAAAAACAATAGTATCGCTCAGTACAGCACTTAGTGACGTGCACTAATCGGTCACCCTTGAAAACGGTGACGAATGTTTTGAAAAGTATACTCCGAAATGGAGGGAGAAACGGTTAACTGAGCGATACACAGTAAGTTTTCCACTAATAGTTCGTGGCTTCTCACAAAACTGAAATGTCGCGAATTGATTTGTGACATCCTTGAACCAAACTTTCACACTTTTCCCCGCGGCTCGCGACAGTTTAGTGCTGTCCACCGCAAGGGAGCATCAGATCTCTGAACGGGACGGTCCTGCACGGACGATTGCTTGTCTGCGGTTGATTGGTCTGCTCGGCCAGACAAGATTGATAAAACATCTCCCAATACTTTTTTTTCTTTTTTATGTAGTCATACTTTTTTCAATATAGTATCAAATTGTTAAAGAGGTCAAGGGTAAGAGGTATTTGGTGTCCGTTCTAAAAATTACTCTCATTAAACTTCATCCCTCTTTGATAATATCCTTGCCCTCACTGGTGGCTGTGTGGATGGGAGAGAGAGAGAGAGAGAGAGAGAGAGAGAGAGAGAGAGAGAGAGAGAGAGAGAGAGAGAGAGAGAGAGAGAGAGAGTTTCATATACCCTTTTTTTATAATATAACTTTCATAACAGAATGTGTTTTAAGCGCACAAAAGTTTGCTGGCAACAGTGAAATTTATGTTTGAAAAAATTCTCCTGATCTAACTGCAGCAGATCAGTTTTGTTCAGGAACAGTAAAGTTTGGCAGGAGTGTGTGAATGGCAGGATAGTGTGAAAGGCAGCGGTGTGTGAATGGAAGGATAGTGTGAAAGGCAGCGGTGTGTGAATGGAAGGATAGTGTGAAAGGCAGCGGTGTGTGAAAGGCACTGGTGTGTGAAAGGTACTGGTGTGTGAAAGGCAGGAGAGTGTGAAAGGCAGGAGAGTGTGGAGGGCAGGAGAGTGTGAAAGGTAGGAGAGTGTGAAAGGCAGGAGAAAGTGAAAAGGCAGAAGGGTGTGGAAGGCCGGAAAGTGTGAAAGGCAGGAGAGAGTGCTTCTCCTCGACCAGCTCCGAAGCAGGTTACTCAGAGAAGGAAAAAAAAAAAGTTTATTATCGAATGTAAAAATGTGTAGGCTATCCAAGCTGAAGTCAAAAGTTTTGTCAATCGAAATGCGTGCTAAAAAAATATCTGGGTCGGTGTTAGCTGTCATATATCGCACACATTAGCTTTTTCATTCAGATTGCTTCTTAATTATTCCGGCTACGGCCAGATATTACATTCAGCGCGGGAGAGACATTTTTATCTGAATGAGTTAATCCAGATTTGATGGAGTTGTTTCTAATCCCTTCACTACGACAGGTCATCATCCTTCCAAATAAAGACTGTCACTAGGAAGAATGGATACATTAATCATCAGTGTAAGAAGTTATCAAGTATAGAGTTTCGCAGAATGAGGATGTAGGAGTTGCAGAATGGAGAGTATAGGTACTGCAGAATGGGGGTATAAGTACTGCAGAATGGGAAGAAAATGTATGACTGAATGGGATCTGTAAATGTGACAGAATGGGGAATTGAAGTTTAGCAAAAGAGGAAATGAAAGTATGACAGACTGACACT
>NW_027642519.1:0-15000 GCF_032717465.1 Coenobita brevimanus | reverse complement strand
ACCGCAGGAGCACCACCAGCTCAGCACCAGCAGCAGCAGGAGCAGGAGCACCACCAGCAGCCAAAGCCAGCACCACCAGCAGCAGGAGCAGCACCAGGAGCACCAGGAGCAGCAGCAGCAGCACCAGCACCAGCAGCAGCAGCAGCAGGAGCCCCAGCAGGAGCCCCAGCAGCAGCAGGAGCAGGAGCAGCAGCAGGAGCACCACCACCAGCAGCAGGAGCAGGAGCACCAGCAGCAGGAGCAGGAGCACCACCAGCAGCAGGAGCAGCACCAGCAGCAGGAGCAGCACCAGGAGCACGAGCAGGCAGCAGCAGGAGCAGGGCACCAGCAGCAGGAGCAGGAACAGGAGCACCGCCAGCAGCAGGAGCAGGAACAGGAGCACCGCCAGCAGCAGGAGCAGGAACAGGAGCACCACCAGCAGCAGGAGCAGGAGCAGGAGCAGGAGCACCACCAGCAGCAGGAGCAGCAGCAGGAGCAGGAGCACCACCAGCAGCAGGAGCAGGAGCAGGAGCAGGAGCAGGAGCACCACCAGCAGCAGGAGCAGGAGCAGGAGCACCACCAGCAGCAGGAGCAGGAGCAGGAGCACCAGCAGCAGCAGGAGCAGGAGCAGGAGCACCACCAGCAGCAGGAGCAGGAGCAGGAGCACCACCAGCAGCAGGAGCAGGAGCAGGAGCACCACCAGCAGCAGGAGCAGGAGCAGGAGCACCACCAGCAGCAGGAGCAGGAGCAGGAGCACCACCAGCAGCAGGAGCAGGAGCACGAGCACCACCAGCAGCAGGAGCAGGAGCAGGAGCACCACCAGCAGCAGGAGCAGGAGCAGGAGCAGGAGCACCACCAGCAGCAGGAGCAGGAGCAGGAGCACCACCAGCAGCAGGAGCAGGAGCAGGAGCACCACCAGCAGCAGGAGCAGGAGCAGGAGCACCACCAGCAGCAGGAGCAGGAGCAGGAGCACCACCAGCAGGAGCAGGAGCAGGAGCACCACCAGCAGCAGCAGGAGCAGGAGCACCACCACCAGCAGCAGCAGGAGCAGGAGCACCACCACCAGCAGGAGCAGGAGCAGGAGCACCACCACCAGCAGGAGCAGGAGCAGGAGCACCACCACCAGCAGGAGCAGGAACAGGAGCACCACCACCAGCAGGAGCAGGAACAGGAGCACCACCACCAGCAGGAGCAGGAACAGGACCAGCAGCAGGAGCAGGAACAGGAGCACCGCCAGCAGCAGGAGCAGGAACAGGAGCACCGCCAGCAGCAGGAGCAGGAACAGGAGCACCGCCAGCAGCAGGAGCAGGAACAGGAGCACCAGCAGCAGGAGCACCACCAGGAGCAGGAGCACCACCACCACCACCACCAGGAGCAGGAGCACCACCACCACCACCACCAGGAGCAGGAGCACCACCACCACCACCACCAGGAGCAGGAGCACCACCACCACCAGCAGCAGGAGCACCACCACCACCAGGAGCAGGAGCACCACCACCACCAGGAGCAGGAGCACCACCACCACCACCACCACCAGGAGCAGGAGCACCACCACCACCACCACCAGGAGCAGGAGCACCACCACCACCAGGAGCAGGAGCACCACCACCACCAGGAGCAGGAGCACCACCACCACCAGGAGCAGGAGCAGCACCACCACCACCACCACCAGCACGAGCAGCACCACCACCACCACCACCAGCACCAGCAGCACCACCACCACCACCACCAGCACGAGCAGCAGCACCACCACCACCACCAGCAGGAGCAGGAGCACCACCACCACCAGCAGCAGGAGCAGGAGCACCACCACCACCACCAGCAGCAGCAGCACCACCACCACCACCAGCACGAGCAGCACCACCACCACCACCACCAGCACGAGCAGCACCACCACCAGCACCAGCAGCACCACCACCACCACCAGCAGGAGCAGGAGCACCACCAGCAGCAGGAGCAGGAGCACCACCAGCAGCAGGAGCAGGAGCACCACCAGCAGCAGGAGCACCACCAGCAGCAGGAGCAGGAGCAGGAGCACCACCAGCAGCAGGAGCACCACCACCAGCAGCAGGAGCAGGAGCACCACCAGCAGCAGGAGCAGGAGCACCACCAGCAGCAGGAGCAGGAGCACCACCAGCAGCAGGAGCAGGAGCAGGAGCACCACCAGGAGCAGGAGCACCACCAGCAGCAGGAGCAGGAGCACCACCAGGAGCAGGAGCACCACCAGCAGCAGGAGCAGGAGCACCACCAGCAGCAGGAGCAGGAGCAGGAGCACCACCACCAGCAGGAGCAGGAGCAGGAGCACCACCAGCAGCAGGAGCACCACCAGCAGCAGCAGGAGCAGGAGCACCAGCAGCAGCAGGAGCAGGAGCACCAGCAGCAGCAGGAGCAGGAGCACCACCAGCAGCAGGAGCAGGAGCAGGAGCACCACCAGCAGCAGGAGCAGGAGCACCACCAGCAGCAGGAGCAGGAGCACCACCAGCAGCAGGAGCAGGAGCACCACCAGCAGCAGGAGCAGGAGCACCACCAGCAGCAGGAGCAGGAGCAGGAGCACCACCAGCAGCAGGAGCAGGAGCAGGAGCACCACCAGCAGCAGGAGCAGGAGCACCACCAGCAGCAGGAGCAGGAGCACCACCAGCAGCAGGAGCAGGAGCACCACCAGCAGCAGGAGCAGGAGCACCACCAGCAGCAGGAGCAGGAGCACCACCAGCAGCAGGAGCAGGAGCACCACCAGCAGCAGGAGCAGGAGCACCACCAGCAGCAGGAGCAGGAGCAGGAGCACCACCAGCAGCAGGAGCAGGAGCAGGAGCACCACCAGCAGGAGCAGGAGCACCACCAGCAGCAGGAGCAGGAGCACCACCAGCAGCAGGAGCAGGAGCAGGAGCACCACCAGCAGCAGGAGCAGGAGCAGGAGCACCACCAGCAGCAGGAGCACCACCAGCAGCAGGAGCAGGAGCAGGAGCACCACCACCAGCAGCAGGAGCAGGAGCACCACCAGCAGCAGGAGCACCACCAGCAGGAGCAGGAGCACCACCAGCAGCAGGAGCAGGAGCACCACCAGCAGCAGGAGCAGGAGCAGGAGCACCACCAGCAGCAGGAGCAGGAGCAGGAGCACCACCAGGAGCAGGAGCACCACCAGGAGCAGGAGCACCACCAGCAGCAGGAGCAGGAGCAGGAGCACCACCAGCAGCAGGAGCAGGAGCAGGAGCACCACCAGCAGCAGGAGCAGGAGCACCACCAGCAGCAGGAGCAGGAGCAGGAGCACCACCAGCAGCAGGAGCAGGAGCAGGAGCACCACCAGCAGCAGGAGCAGGAGCACCAGCAGCAGCAGGAGCAGGAGCACCACCAGCAGCAGGAGCAGGAGCAGGAGCAGGAGCAGGAGCACCACCAGCAGCAGGAGCAGGAGCAGGAGCAGGAGCACCACCAGCAGCAGGAGCAGGAGCAGGAGCACCACCAGCAGCAGGAGCAGGAGCAGGAGCACCACCACCAGCAGCAGGAGCAGCAGCAGCAGGAGCAGGAGCAGCAGCAGCAGGAGCAGGAGCACCACCAGCAGCAGGAGCAGCAGCAGCAGGAGCACCACCAGCAGCAGGAGCAGGAGCACCACCAGCAGCAGGAGCAGGAGCACCACCACCAGCAGCAGGAGCGGGAGCACCACCAGCAGCAGCAGCAGGAGCAGGAGCACCACCACCAGCAGCAGCAGGAGCAGGAGCACCACCACCAGCAGCAGGAGCAGGAGCAGGAGCACCACCAGCAGCAGCAGGAGCAGGAGCAGGAGCACCACCAGCAGCAGCAGCAGGAGCACCACCAGCAGCAGCAGCAGGAGCACCACCAGCAGCAGGAGCACGAGCACCACCAGCAGCAGGAGCACGAGCACCACCAGCAGCAGGAGCACGAGCACCACCAGCAGCAGGAGCACGAGCACCACCAGCAGCAGGAGCACGAGCACCACCAGCAGCAGGAGCAGGAGCACGAGCACCACCAGCAGCAGGAGCAGGAGCACGAGCACCACCAGCAGCAGGAGCAGGAGCACGAGCACGAGCACCACCAGCAGCAGGAGCACGAGCACCACCACCAGCAGGAGCACGAGCACCACCACCAGCAGGAGCACGAGCACCACCACCAGCAGCAGGAGCAGGAGCACGAGCAGGAGCAGGAGCACGAGCACCAGCAGGAGCACGAGCACCAGCAGGAGCAGGAGCAGGAGCAGGAGCAGGAGCAGGAGCACCACCAGCAGCAGGAGCAGGAGCACCACCAGGAGCAGGAGCACCACCAGCAGCAGCAGCACAAGAAGGAGCACCAGCAGCAGGAGCACCAGCAGCAGGAGCACCACCAGCAGCAGGAGCACCACCACCACCAGCAGCAGGAGCACCACCACCACCACCAGCAGCAGGAGCACCACCACCACCACCAGCAGCAGGAGCAGGAGCACCACCAGCAGCAGGAGCAGGAGCACCACCACCAGCAGCAGGAGCAGGAGCACCACCAGCAGCAGGAGCAGGAGCACCACCACCACCAGCAGCAGGAGCACCACCAGCAGCAGCAGGAGCACCACCAGCAGCAGGAGCAGGAGCACCACCAGCAGCAGGAGCAGGAGCACCACCAGCAGCAGGAGCAGGAGCACCACCAGCAGCAGGAGCAGGAGCACCACCAGCAGCAGGAGCAGGAGCACCACCAGCAGCAGGAGCACCACCAGCAGCAGGAGCACCACCAGCAGCAGGAGCACCACCACCACCAGCAGCAGGAGCACCACCACCACCAGCAGCAGGAGCACCACCACCACCAGCAGCAGCAGCAGGAGCACCACCAGCAGCAGCACCAGCAGCAGGAGCACCACCAGCAGCAGCAGCAGGAGCACCAGCAGCAGGAGCAGGAGCAGCAGCAGCAGGAGCACCAGCAGCAGGAGCAGCAGCAGCAGGAGCACCAGCAGCAGCAGCAGGAGCAGGAGCACCAGCAGCAGGAGCAGGAGCACCAGCAGCAGCAGGAGCACGAGCACGAGCACCACCAGCAGCAGGAGCACGAGCACGAGCACCACCAGCAGCAGGAGCACGAGCACGAGCACCACCAGCAGCAGGAGCACGAGCACGAGCACCACCAGCAGCAGGAGCACGAGCACCACCACCAGCAGCAGGAGCACGAGCACGAGCACCACCAGCAGCAGGAGCCGGTGGAGCACCACCAGCAGCAGGAGCAGCAGGAGCACCACCAGCAGCAGGAGCAGCAGCACCAGCAGCAGGAGCAGGAGCACCACCAGCAGCAGGAGCAGGAGCACCACCAGCAGCAGGAGCAGGAGCAGGAGCACCACCAGCAGCAGGAGCAGGAGCACCAGCAGCAGCAGGAGCAGGAGCACCAGCAGCAGCAGCAGGAGCAGGAGCACCAGCAGCAGCAGCAGGAGCAGGAGCACCAGCAGCAGCAGCAGGAGCACCAGCAGCAGCAGCAGCAGCAGCAGCAGGAGCACCAGCAGCAGCAGCAGGAGCACCAGCAGCAGGAGCAGGAGCACCAGCAGCAGCACCAGCAGCAGGAGCACCACCAGCAGCAGGAGCACCACCAGCAGGAGCACCACCAGCAGCAGGAGCACCACCAGCAGCAGGAGCACCACCAGCAGCAGGAGCAGGACCACCACCAGGAGCAGGAGCACCACCAGCAGCAGCAGCAGCAGCAGGAGCACCAGCAGCAGCAGCAGGAGCAGGAGCACCAGCAGCATCAGCAGGAGCAGGAGCACCACCAGCAGCAGGAGCAGGAGCACCACCAGCAGCAGGAGCAGGAGCACCACCAGCAGCAGGAGGAGCAGCACCACCAGCAGCAGGAGCAGGAGCAGCAGCAGGAGCAGGAGCACCAGCAGCAGCAGGAGCAGCAGCAGCAGGAGCACCACCAGGAGCAGGAGCAGGAGCAGGAGCACCACCAGCAGCAGGAGCAGGAGCACCACCAGCAGCAGGAGCAGGAGCACCACCAGCAGCAGGAGCAGGAGCACCACCAGCAGCAGGAGGAGCAGGAGCACCACCAGCAGCAGGAGCAGGAGCACCACCAGCAGCAGGAGCAGGAGCACCACCAGCAGCAGGAGCAGGAGCACCACCAGCAGCAGGAGCAGGAGCACCACCAGCAGCAGGAGCAGCAGGAGCACCACCAGCAGCAGGAGCAGCAGGAGCACCACCAGCAGCAGGAGCAGGAGCACCACCAGCAGCAGGAGCAGGAGCACCACCAGCAGCAGGAGCAGGAGCACCACCAGCAGCAGGAGCAGGAGCACCACCAGCAGCAGGAGCAGGAGCACCACCAGCAGCAGGAGCAGGAGCACCACCAGCAGCAGGAGCAGCAGCACCACCAGCAGCAGGAGCAGGAGCACCACCAGCAGCAGGAGCAGGAGCACCACCAGCAGCAGGAGCAGGAGCACCAGCAGGAGCAGGAGCACCACCAGCAGCAGGAGCAGGAGCACCACCAGCAGCAGGAGCAGGAGCACCACCAGCAGCAGGAGCAGGAGCAGGAGCACCACCAGCAGCAGGAGCAGGAGCACCACCAGCAGCAGGAGCACCACCAGCAGCAGGAGCAGGAGCACCACCACCACCAGCAGCAGGAGCAGGAGCACCACCAGCAGCAGGAGCAGGAGCAGGAGCACCACCAGCAGCAGGAGCAGGAGCACCACCAGCAGCAGGAGCAGGAGCACCACCAGCAGCAGCAGCAGCAGGAGCACCACCAGCAGCAGGAGCAGGAGCAGGAGCACCACCAGCAGCAGGAGCAGGAGCACCACCAGCAGCAGGAGCACCACCAGCAGCAGCAGCAGGAGCACCACCAGCAGCAGGAGCAGGAGCACCACCAGCAGCAGGAGCAGGAGCACCACCAGCAGCAGGAGCAGGAGCACCACCAGCAGCAGGAGCAGGAGCAGGAGCACCACCAGCAGCAGGAGCAGGAGCAGGAGCACCACCAGCAGCAGGAGCAGGAGCAGGAGCACCACCAGCAGCAGGAGCAGGAGCACCACCAGCAGCAGGAGCAGGAGCACCACCAGCAGCAGGAGCAGGAGCAGCACCACCAGCAGCACCACCAGCAGCACCACCAGCAGCAGCAGGAGGAGCAGCAGCAGGAGCAGCAGCAGCAGGAGCACCACCAGGAGCAGGAGCACCACCACCACCACCACCAGGAGCAGGAGCACCACCAGCAGCAGGAGCAGGAGCACCACCAGCAGCAGCAGGAGCAGGAGCAGGAGCACCACCAGCAGCAGGAGCAGGAGCACCACCAGCAGCAGGAGCAGGAGCACCACCAGCAGCAGGAGCAGGAGCACCACCAGCAGCAGGAGCAGGAGCACCACCAGCAGCAGGAGCAGGAGCACCACCAGCAGCAGGAGCAGGAGCAGGAGCACCACCAGCAGCAGCAGGAGCAGGAGCACCACCAGCAGCAGGAGCAGGAGCACCACCAGCAGCAGGAGCACCACCAGCAGCAGGAGCAGGAGCACCACCAGCAGCAGGAGCAGCAGCACCACCAGCAGCAGGAGCAGGAGCACCACCAGCAGCAGGAGCAGGAGCACCACCAGCAGCAGGAGCACCACCAGCAGCAGCACCACCAGCAGCAGGAGCACCACCAGCAGCAGGAGCACCACCAGCAGCAGCAGCACCACCAGCAGCAGGAGCACCACCAGCAGCAGGAGCAGGAGCAGCACCACCAGCAGCAGGAGCAGGAGCACCACCAGCAGCAGGAGCAGGAGCACCACCAGCAGCAGGAGCAGGAGCACCACCAGCAGCAGGAGCAGGAGCACCACCAGCAGCAGGAGCAGGAGCACCACCAGCAGCAGGAGCAGGAGCACCACCAGCAGCAGCAGGAGCAGGAGCACCACCAGCAGCAGGAGCACCACCAGGAGCACCACCAGCAGCAGGAGCAGAAGGAGCACCACCAGCACCAGGAGCAGGAGCAGGAGCACCACCAGCAGCAGGAGCAGGAGCACCACCAGCAGCAGGAGCACCACCACCAGCGAGCAGGAGCAGGAGCACCACCAGCAGCAGGAGCAGGAGCACCACCAGGAGCAGGAGCACCACCAGCAGCAGGAGCAGGAGCAGGAGCAGGAGCACCACCAGCAGCAGGAGCAGGAGCACCACCAGCAGCAGGAGCAGGAGCACCAGCAGGAGCAGGAGCAGGAGCACCACCAGCAGCAGGAGCAGGAGCACCACCAGCAGCAGGAGCAGGAGCACCACCAGCAGCAGGAGCAGGAGCACCACCAGCAGCAGGAGCAGGAGCAGGAGCAGGAGCACCACCAGCAGCAGGAGCAGGAGCACCACCAGCAGCAGGAGCAGGAGCACCACCAGCAGCAGGAGCAGGAGCACCACCAGCAGCAGGAGCACCACCAGCAGCAGGAGCACCACCAGCAGCAGGAGCACCACCAGCAGCAGGAGCAGGAGCACCACCACCACCAGCAGCAGGAGCAGGAGCACCACCAGCAGCAGGAGCACCACCAGCAGCACCACCAGCAGCAGGAGCACCACCAGCAGCAGGAGCAGGAGCAGGAGCACCACCAGCAGCAGGAGCAGGAGCAGGAGCACCACCAGCAGCAGGAGCAGGAGCACCACCAGCAGCAGGAGCAGGAGCAGGAGCACCACCAGCAGGAGCACCACCAGCAGGAGCAGGAGCAGGAGCACCACCAGCAGCAGGAGCAGGAGCAGGAGCACCACCAGCAGGAGCAGGAGCAGGAGCACCACCAGCAGCAGGAGCAGGAGCAGGAGCACCACCAGCAGCAGGAGCAGGAGCAGGAGCACCACCAGCAGCAGGAGCAGGAGCAGGAGCACCACCAGCAGCAGGAGCAGGAGCACCACCAGCAGCAGGAGCAGCACCAGCAGCAGCAGCAGGAGCACCACCAGCAGCAGGAGCAGGAGCACCACCAGCAGCAGGAGCAGGAGCAGGAGCACCACCAGCAGCAGGAGCAGGAGCACCACCAGCAGCAGGAGCAGGAGCACCACCAGCAGCAGGAGCAGGAGCAGGAGCACCACCAGCAGCAGCAGGAGCAGGAGCACCACCAGCAGCAGGAGCAGGAGCACCACCAGCAGCAGGAGCAGGAGCAGGAGCACCACCAGCAGCAGGAGCAGGAGCAGGAGCACCACCAGCAGCAGCAGGAGCAGGAGCACCACCAGCAGCAGCAGGAGCACCACCACCACCACCAGCAGCAGGAGCAGGAGCACCACCAGCAGCAGGAGCAGGAGCAGCACCACCAGCAGCAGGAGCAGGAGCACCACCACCAGCAGCAGCAGCACCAGCAGGACCACCACCAGCAGCAGGAGCAGGAGCAGGAGCACCACCAGCAGCAGCAGCAGCAGGAGCACCACCAGCAGCAGGAGCAGGAGCAGGAGCACCACCAGCAGCAGCAGGAGCAGGAGCAGGAGCACCACCAGCAGCAGCAGCAGGAGCACCACCAGCAGCAGGAGCAGGAGCAGGAGCACCACCAGCAGCAGGAGCAGGAGCAGGAGCACCACCAGCAGCAGGAGCAGGAGCAGGAGCACCACCAGCAGCAGGAGCAGGAGCAGGAGCACCACCAGCAGCAGGAGCAGGAGCAGGAGCACCACCAGCAGCAGGAGCAGGAGCAGGAGCACCACCAGCAGCAGGAGCAGGAGCAGGAGCACCACCAGCAGCAGGAGCAGGAGCAGGAGCACCACCAGCAGCAGGAGCAGGAGCAGGAGCACCACCAGCAGCAGGAGCAGGAGCAGGAGCACCACCAGCAGCAGGAGCAGGAGCACCACCAGCAGCAGGAGCAGGAGCACCACCAGCAGCAGGAGCAGGAGCACCACCAGCAGCAGGAGCAGGAGCAGGAGCACCACCAGCAGCAGGAGCAGGAGCAGGAGCACCACCAGCAGCAGGAGCAGGAGCACCACCAGCAGCAGCAGGAGCAGCAGCACCACCAGCAGCAGGAGCAGGAGCAGGAGCACCACCAGCAGCAGGAGCAGGAGCACCACCAGCAGCAGGAGCAGGAGCACCACCAGCAGCAGGAGCAGGAGCACCACCAGCAGGAGCACCACCAGCAGCAGGAGCAGGAGCACCACCACCAGCAGCAGGAGCAGGAGCACCACCAGCAGCAGGAGCAGGAGCACCACCAGCAGCAGGAGCAGGAGCAGGAGCACCACCAGCAGCAGGAGCAGGAGCACCACCAGCAGCAGGAGCAGGAGCACCACCAGCAGCAGGAGCAGGAGCAGGAGCACCACCAGCAGCAGGAGCAGGAGCAGGAGCACCACCAGCAGCAGGAGCAGGAGCACCACCAGCAGCAGGAGCAGGAGCAGGAGCACCACCAGCAGCAGGAGCAGGAGCACCACCAGCAGCAGGAGCAGGAGCACCAGCAGGAGCAGGAGCACCACCAGCAGCAGGAGCAGGAGCAGGAGCACCAGCAGCAGCAGCAGCAGGAGCAGGAGCACCACCAGCAGCAGGAGCACCACCAGCAGCAGCAGGAGCAGGAGCACCACCAGCAGCAGCAGGAGCAGGAGCACCACCAGCAGCAGCAGGAGCAGGAGCACCACCAGCAGCAGGAGCAGGAGCACCACCAGGAGCAGGAGCACCAGCAGCAGGAGCACCACCACCAGCAGCAGGAGCAGGAGCACCACCAGCAGCAGGAGCAGGAGCAGGAGCACCAGCAGCAGGAGCACCACCAGCAGCAGGAGCAGGAGCAGGAGCAGGAGCACCACCAGCAGCAGGAGCAGGAGCACCACCAGCAGCAGGAGCAGGAGCACCAGCAGCAGGAGCAGGAGCAGGAGCACCACCAGCAGCAGGAGCACCACCAGCAGCAGGAGCACCACCAGCAGCAGCAGGAGCACCACCAGCAGCAGGAGCAGGAGCACCACCAGCAGCAGGAGCAGGAGCAGCAGCAGGAGCACCACCAGCAGCAGGAGCAGGAGCACCACCAGCAGCAGGAGCAGGAGCAGGAGCACCACCAGCAGGAGCAGGAGCACCACCGGCAGCAGGAGCAGGAGCACCACCGGCAGCAGGAGCAGGAGCACCACCGGCAGCAGGAGCAGGAGCACCACCGGCAGCAGGAGCAGGAGCACCACCGGCAGCAGGAGCAGGAGCACCAGCAGCAGCAGGAGCAGCACCAGCAGCAGCAGGAGCACCAGCACCAGCAGCAGCAGGAGCACCAGCAGCACCAGGAGCACCAGGAGCACCAGCAGCAGCAGCAGGAGCACCAGCAGCAGCAGTAGGAGCACCAGCAGCAGCAGGAGCACCAGCAGCAGGAGCACCAGCAGCAGCAGTAGGAGCAGGAGCAGGAGCAGGAGCACCAGCAGGAGCAGGAGCACCACCAGCAGCAGGAGCAGGAGCAGGAGCACCACCAGCAGCAGGAGCAGGAGCAGGAGCACCACCAGCAGCAGGAGCAGGAGCAGCAGCAGCAGCAGCAGGAGCAGCACCACCAGCAGCAGGAGCAGGAGCACCACCAGCAGCAGGAGCAGGAGCACCACCAGCAGCAGGAGCAGGAGCAGGAGCACCACCAGGAGCAGGAGCAGGAGCACCACCAGCAGCAGGAGCAGGAGCACCACCAGCAGCAGGAGCAGGAGCACCACCAGCAGCAGGAGCAGGAGCAGGAGCAGGAGCACCACCAGCAGCAGGAGCAGGAGCACCACCAGCAGCAGGAGCAGGAGCACCACCAGCAGCAGGAGCAGGAGCACCACCAGCAGCAGGAGCAGGAGCACCACCAGCAGCAGGAGCAGGAGCACCACCAGCAGCAGGAGCAGGAGCAGGAGCACCACCAGGAGCAGGAGCACCACCAGCAGCAGGAGCAGGAGCACCACCAGCAGCAGGAGCAGGAGCAGGAGCAGGAGCACCACCAGCAGCAGGAGCAGGAGCACCACCAGCAGCAGGAGCAGGAGCACCACCAGCAGCAGGAGCAGGAGCAGGAGCACCAGCAGGAGCAGGAGCAGGAGCAGGAGCACCACCAGCAGCAGGAGCAGGAGCAGGAGCACCACCAGCAGCAGGAGCAGGAGCAGGAGCACCACCAGCAGCAGGAGCAGGAGCAGGAGCACCACCAGCAGCAGGAGCAGGAGCACCACCAGCAGCAGGAGCAGGAGCAGGAGCACCACCAGCAGCAGGAGCAGGAGCAGGAGCACCACCAGCAGCAGGAGCAGGAGCAGGAGCACCACCAGCAGCAGGAGCAGGAGCACCACCAGCAGCAGGAGCACCACCAGCAGCAGGAGCACCACCAGCAGCAGGAGCACCACCAGCAGCAGGAGCACCACCAGCAGCAGGAGCAGGAGCAGGAGCACCACCAGCAGCAGGAGCAGGAGCACCACCAGCAGCAGGAGCAGGAGCAGGAGCACCACCAGCAGCAGGAGCAGGAGCAGGAGCACCACCAGCAGCAGGAGCAGGAGCAGGAGCACCAGCAGCAGGAGCAGGAGCAGGAGCACCACCAGCAGCAGGAGCAGGAGCAGGAGCACCAGCAGCAGCAGGAGCAGGAGCACCACCAGCAGCAGGAGCAGGAGCAGGAGCACCACCAGCAGCAGGAGCAGGAGCAGGAGCACCACCAGCAGCAGGAGCAGGAGCAGGAGCACCACCAGCAGCAGGAGCAGGAGCAGGAGCACCACCAGCAGCAGGAGCAGGAGCACCACCAGCAGCAGGAGCAGGAGCAGGAGCACCACCAGCAGCAGGAGCAGGAGCAGGAGCACCACCAGCAGCAGGAGCAGGAGCAGGAGCACCACCAGCAGCAGCAGCAGGAGCAGGAGCACCACCAGCAGCAGGAGCAGGAGCACCACCAGCAGCAGGAGCAGGAGCACCACCAGCAGCAGGAGCAGGAGCACCACCAGCAGCAGGAGCAGGAGCACCACCAGCAGCAGGAGCACCAGCAGCAGCAGCAGGAGCACCAGCAGCAGCAGCAGGAGCACCAGCAGCAGCAGTAGGAGCAGGAGCAGGAGCAGGAGCACCAGCAGCAGCAGGAGCAGGAGCACTACCAGCAGCAGGAGTAGGAGCAGCAGCAGCAGGAGCAGCAGCAGCAGGAGCACCAGCAGCAGGAGCACCAGCAGCAGGAGCAGGAGCACCACCCGCAGCAGCAGCAGGAGCAGGAGCACCACCCGCAGCAGCAGCAGGAGCAGGAGCACCACCCGCAGCAGCAGCAGGAGCAGGAGCACCACCCGCAGCAGCAGCAGGAGCAGGAGCACCAGCAGCAGGAGCAGGAGCAGGAGCACCAGCAGCAGCAGGAGCAGGAGCACCAGCAGCAGGAGCAGGAGCACCAGCAGCAGCAGGAGCAGGAGCAGGAGTAGGAGCAGCAGCAGGAGCAGGAGTAGGAGCAGCAGCAGGAGCAGGAGTAGGAGCACCAGCAGGAGCAGGAGCACCACCAGCAGCAGGAGCAGGAGCAGGAGCAGGAGCACCACCAGCAGCAGGAGCACCACCAGCAGCAGGAGCAGGAGCAGGAGCAGGAGCACCACCAGCAGCAGGAGCAGGAGCAGGAGCAGGAGCAGCAGCAGCAGCAGGAGCAGGAGCAGCAGCAGGAGCAGGAGCACCACCAGCAGCAGGAGCAGGAGCACCACCAGCAGCAGGAGCAGGAGCACCACCAGCAGCAGGAGCAGGAGCACCACCAGCAGCAGGAGCAGGAGCACCACCAGCAGCAGGAGCAGGAGCAGGAGCACCACCAGCAGCAGGAGCAGGAGCAGGAGCACCACCAGCAGCAGGAGCAGGAGCACCACCAGCAGCAGGAGCAGGAGCACCACCAGCAGCAGGAGCAGGAGCAGGAGCACCACCAGCAGGAGCAGGAGCACCACCAGCAGCAGGAGCAGGAGCACCACCAGCAGCAGGAGCAGGAGCAGGAGCACCACCAGCAGCAGGAGCAGGAGCACCACCAGCAGCAGGAGCAGGAGCAGGAGCACCACCAGCAGCAGGAGCAGGAGCAGGAGCACCACCAGCAGCAGGAGCAGGAGCAGGAGCACCACCAGCAGCAGGAGCAGGAGCAGGAGCACCACCAGCAGCAGGAGCAGGAGCAGGAGCACCACCAGCAGCAGGAGCAGGAGCAGGAGCACCACCAGCAGCAGGAGCAGGAGCAGGAGCACCACCAGCAGCAGGAGCAGGAGCAGGAGCACCACCAGCAGCAGGAGCAGGAGCAGGAGCACCACCAGCAGCAGGAGCAGGAGCAGGAGCACCACCAGCAGGAGCAGGAGCAGGAGCACCACCAGCTGCAGGAGCAGGAGCACCACCAGCAGCAGGAGCAGGAGCACCACCAGGAGCAGGAGCACCACCAGGAGCAGGAGCACCACCAGGAGCAGGAGCACCACCAGGAGCAGGAGCACCACCAGGAGCAGGAGCACCACCAGGAGCAGGAGCACCACCAGGAGCAGGAGCACCACCAGGAGCAGGAGCGGGAGCACCAGCAGCAGCAGCAGAAGCATTAGCACCACCAGCAGCAGGAGCACCACCAGCAGCAGGAGCACCACCAGCAGCAGGAGCACCACCAGCAGCAGGAGCACCACCAGCAGCAGGAGCACCACCAGCAGCAGGAGCACCACCAGCAGCAGGAGCACCACCAGCAGCAGGAGCACCACCAGCAGCAGGAGCAGGAGCACCACCAGCAGCAGGAGCAGGAGCGGGAGCACCACCAGCAGCAGGAGCAGGAGCGGGAGCACCACCAGCAGCAGGAGCAGGAGCGGGAGCACCACCAGCAGCAGGAGCAGGAGCGGGAGCACCATCAGCAGCAGGAGCAGGAGCGGGAGCACCACCAGCAGCAGAAGCAGGAGCGGGAGCACCACCAGCAGCAGGAGCGGGAGCACCACCAGCAGCAGGAGCAGGAGCAGCAGCAGGAGCACCACCAGCAGCAGGAGCAGGAGCAGGAGCAGCAGCAGCAGCAGGAGCACCACCAGCAGCAGGAGCACCACCAGCAGCAGGAGCAGGAGCAGGAGCAGCAGCAGGAGCAGGAGCACCACCAGCAGCAGGAGCAGGAGCAGGAGCACCAGCAGCAGCAGGAGTACCACCAGCAGCAGGAGCAGAAGCAGGAGCACCAGCAGCAGGAGCAGAAGCAGGAGCACCAGCAGCAGGAGCAGAAGCAGGAGCACCAGCAGCAGGAGCAGGAGCACCACCAGGAGTAGGAGCAGGAGCACCACC